>NC_057804.1:265982029-266172243 GCF_018294505.1 Triticum aestivum | reverse complement strand
TCCTTTTATATGCTGAAGGGGTCACCAATAGGTGGCAACATAGTCAAGGGTAAAAATGGAAAAGGTGTTGCGGTTGGTACAACTACCTGTACAGTGTATCCGACCTAACCCTGACGGCAGGGGACAAAAGCATTAAATGTCCGTCTGTGTCGCCCAAATAGTGCAGAAAAGGACCGTCAGGGACGCCACCGTTCGCCACGATGGCAATCTCGTCAGCGTCGCTCGCCACCTCGCACCGCTGGCTGCATAGACTCTTGCCACGCGCGCCTGGAAAGACCCCAGGGTGACACGTTGGTGGATGTGCTGGAGCGCGGGTATAGAGTGGTAGCTTGCCGCGGCAAGCGCCTTGCCGCGGTTGTTGTCTTGTCGCGTCTAGAAGCTTGTCGCTCACCGGGCCTCGCCGGGACGCGTGGCGCATCGCGGCAAGTTCCTTTAGATGCCTTGGTTGGCCTTCCCGGCAAGCTCCTCTTGCCGGGGCCTTGTCTCCTTGGCTTGAATACTATGTTCTTGAATGGCTCCAAAGGAACCATGGAGGACCTTGGCGGTTGCCCGGCAAGCCTTGCCGCGGTGTGCTGCGACTGCCCGTGCACAAGTTCGGGATACTAGGGTACCCCTACTCTAGTACACCGACAGCTGTGTTGTACAGGGCTATAGTTTTGGTCAGAAATCTAAAAAAGGTTTCTTGTCATCTCGCAAAATTTGGTGTCATGTGCTTCGGATCACTCCGAGGGTTAAAACAGCGACAACTGAGTTGGGCTGGTCATTGGGGGCACAGGCACAAAGACTACTCGGCTGCCATCTAGGTCAAGCTGGCTATGTTAATTAGGACATCTATGGACGGGCACCTTTTCTAAAAGGTTATCTTTAGTTTGAGCTTTGATCCTCGTCCTGTTTGTCCGTTGGGATTCATCTTGTCTCCTTTGGGCAGTGAGGTTATGATTTCTTGTCATGTGGCATTTTTTTGTGTTATATGTTATAATCCGGTGCTTCAGATCAAAATGACGACAACTGCGCCTCCGGGGCACGTGCATGAAGACTTCTTGACAGTCATTGACGAGGTCAAGCCGGCTCCGGTAGGCAAAAGAAAACTAGTACTCCACTATATAGGCAGGAGCATCCGCGCTTGCTTGCTAGTGTTGCTCTCTTCACACTGTATCGTCCTCTCCAGATCTAAACACGACAGCGGTGGCCACACTCTCTCTCTGCTCACCACTAGTCACAGACCAGCCGGATCCTCTTTGTCGGGGAACGTGAGAAGGTGCAACATTCACGCGGTCGTCCTCGGTGATGGCTCTTACCCACAACCAGTGCGTCGCGATCAGCGTGCCTTGCGGTTCTCTCCCAAGCATCGCTGGAGAGGGAGGGCCTCTGTCCTCTTCTTCCTCGCTGGCGTAGTGTGGGCAGATTCGTCCTCCCGCCGCCCACCTAGCAACATACCGGCGACCCTCAGGTATAACTTCCTTCGGAACCGGCCTTGCTCTACTTCCCGAGCTCCTGACGTCGCTGCATTTGTATCTTTTACTATTTCTTAGGCCCCCTCGTAGATAGGATCGATCGGCTGTTCGAAAACCACCTAATTTTTTACTGTTAAGAGGTAAAACTAGTTCATGCACTCGAATCTAGTTCTACTTGGTTCAAACAAGGAAGAAAGGGGGTGGGTGGTGGGGGAAGATTTGTTACCTGAATCTAGGACTTGGTCGAAAGAGGAAATAATGGGGGTGAAAAGTACCAAAGACTGGCTATCCAACTGGTCTCTAGGTCTAATAGGGAAATAAAGGGAACGCAATACAAACTCAATATAAACCCGATCTATTGGTTAAAAAAGGAAAGAAAGTGGGGACTGGGGGACAAGTCAACAGAGTAAGTCCATCACCAGATTTGCTAGCCTCACACAATATAAGGTGGCTATACCAAACAAAAATGGGACCAACCCAGATATCCTCTTCTCATGTTTGTTGCCCCGAGCTACTCTTATGTCATGCCACTGGTAAAATGTAGCAGTCGCACTGTTAAAAGTAACGACATGTTAAACCAATGTTGTTTTCAATGTAATGTCTCTAGTAATATGAATCAATGGCACTTTTTTCATGTCCTACTAAATTTCCCATTAAGATAAGTTGCTTCTTTTCATTAGAAATGCAACTGTCCTGGTCCACCTACTCTCCCGTGCCCACATACAGACTCTGTAGAAGCTGTTAATGTAATGTTGCTGGTAAAATGAAGCAATGGCACCATTAAAGTAATGTCGTATTTAACGATTGTCATAGTTAATCCTAATGCCCACAATTATATCTAGCAATGTTGCTTCTTTAGAAATTGCTACTATCCTTGTAGGATTGCCATTCAGATAAGGAACATGCTTATTTTCATTTGATGCATGTTTCATCACTTGTTAGTCACCCTCCTTTCCACCTTTTTTGTGCAAACTGAGATATACATTTCACGCTTGATCTTAGTTGAACTGCACAAATGATACCCAAATTATAGTAGAACATTCCAGGAGCTTCACAACCAACCTTGATGTTGCTCAATTTTATTACAACTAATGAAGAACAAGCTCTGTGGGTTTCGTTTTCTGACGGAAATGGAACTGGGGCTAGAGCCCTTTTCTTAATAAAAAGAAGAAGAAGCTGCTAGCTCATGGGACATTGCTTCATTTTGGGTGAACTACACCAAAAGGTCCCATGAATTGAATCATTCATGTTGGTGACTGGTATCATCCCTTCTACGATGGCGTTGATTGTGGATATGGTTCCCATCACGAGGTATGTTCCTTTTTGGTCTGGCCGTTTGCCAAAGATCCTGCATGTTGATCCAGCTCTTGTGCTACTGTTTTGGCTCTGCCATGATAAAGTAGTAATGTTATTATTTTGCACCTTAATCTAGTGGCACTATTAATTTGAGGCAATGTTTTGGCACCGCTAGTGCCACTGCTTTTTTAATATATCGAAAGAGGGGGTTCCTCCGATTTCATTAAATAAACCCAACCATAGAGAACCATTATCAGAGAACATCTCAGTGTAAACGGGTAGTTATGCAACTACTACTAGAACGGACTGAGTACTAGCAGGAGACAAGTTCGCCACATAAGCTAGGCAGGTAGGGGGACGGACACAGCACCAGCTCGACCAAGTTTGGATTACAACCCAGTTGCTACCACAGAATATCAGGGGGAAGATAGGGACAGAAAGAACCAGCTTCAGTATCCTAGTCTAAGCACCCCCGGCCTTCATCCTTGCGACACATGGTACACCTCATTTGCCACCTGCTCGACCCTAGTTTCACAAATAAAATGAAGTAATAATACAGTTAAAATAGGGCGAGTGTCCTCTCTATCAGTTCATTTCCAATGTAGATAAAGAAAGTGCTTCTCTTTGTCAATGTATGTTTCATCAACTAGTCCCATTGTTAATGTTTAAACGTTTCTGGAAACTAGGGTGCTTAATTTTAGTTGATCTGCACAAAAATAGAGATTTGAATGTCTCAAGGCCCCTCCTTGTACTACTATTTTACACTGATGTTCATCACTGGAAGAAGGTGTATTGGGGAGACTTGGGATGATTTCCAGTATGAGGCGTATCATATGAGGCGTCGCAGGGCCCATCTCGCCTTCGCATCATGGCATACTATGATACTATCGCAATATTTTATTCTATTTATTTTGTGTTTTTCATCAACTAGTGCAACTATAATGTAATCACACTTTTTCATCATCTGTGCAAACAGGGTTATTCAGCTGCATTTTGGTGGAACTACACAAATGTATGGATGGAACAGGCATATATGTAGAGTGCGAGGTGTGCCAAGTAAAATTACCGACACCAACCATGCTCCAGGCACGCATTGGCATCCACCACCATAAGTGGGATGTGTGGCGCTCTCTGTGGACGGATCTTTCTCGACAGCAAATCCTCTCACCAAATACTAGTAGCTTATATCGGCAGTTTTCTAGGGAGTACTCTTTTCTGAAAGAAGCACCAATCTATTTTTCTTTATTTGTACACAGTGTCACAACTTTGACCAAAAGGTCCAGAGCTATTTTAGGGTGATTGGCATTGTACTTGGAGACTGATTGTAAGCATGATTTTCATTAGCTGTCACACTAATTGTAAGCATGAGCAGGTGGAAGGTTAGGTTAGTGTGAAGCTTACCTTAAACCCTACCGCCGCCGTTGAAACGAGGCGAGCGTCGAGGGAACCGTGGAGAACGGCGGGGAAGCGACGTCGCGCCATCCAACCACCTCTTGCGGTGGGAGAACGAATACTCCTGTGGCTCCGGCTGGCTCTACACCCTCACGAATGACACACTATACTCGATCGATTCGTCATCCTCTGGGTGCTCGACCTTCGACCTGTACACCCACCACCCCCATCTGACTTTCGCCTCGGGCGAATCTGTCTGCTCCATCGCTCAGAGGGGATACTCGATGAACTCGAAGGACTGTGGTGTGACTACCGCCGAGGAGTACAATTATATCGTCGCCCTCATCGTCGTCATCTCGCTCTTTCACATACATTACCACATTGCCCTCACCGTCCTTGAAATATCCCATTCATTATCAAACCGAGTAAGGATTTCCTTCAACCTGGCTAACTTCGCCTTGTCACCGCCGGCGATCTTCCTGATTCGCTGCTACATCCTCTCCATAGATGTCCTTCTGAGTGGTCCGGTGCTTGCTTTGGAAGATGGGAGGAGTGACGATGGTCTTGCAATAGAGAAGAGGGAGAGGCAAGACGGCGGTTTTGGAATGGACATGATGGAGAGGAGAGGAGGTGGTTTTGCAATGGAGAAGAGGGAGAGGCGACACGGTGGTTTTGGAATGGAGATGATGGAGAGGAGAGGAGGTGGTTTTGCAATGGAGAAGAGAGAGAGGCGAGACGGTGGTTTTTGAATGGAGAAGATGGAGAGGAGAGGAGGTGGTTTTGCAATGGAGGAGAGGGAGAGGAGCACGCGGCAGCAATTTAGGATTGGACGAGAGGGCCGGCTGGTGAGGATACAGACCTAGGGTAGGGTCATAGGCCTGACCTATACGCCCTACCCAAGGTCACTAGCTTAGAAGCAAAGAAGCTCAAGAGACAATAGAGGGTAGGGATTTTACCTCCTCCGAGAGGGGCCTGAACTCGTAAACACTTGTGTACAACCTTGCCGTAGATAGGACCTTGCCTCTCCATACATACCCCCTATACTTACTGTCAGACTTAGTACCACGACAGTTGGCGCCCACCTTGGGGCAAAGCGTCTTAGCGACTTCCGGCGAGGTTGCATTTTCTTCGACCTTAATCAGCATGGTTTCCGGTGGCGATTTGGTCATGGTCCGCGAGATCCGGCTCAGCGCGCTCATTTTCGTCACCGACTATTCCGCTTGGCTCCAGGAGTCTCCCCTCGACGTCGAGGCCCTTCCTGCTCGCGGCTCAGCGCACTTCCGCGCGAGTTCCTGTGGCGTCCTCCTCAGACTGCCATCTTCACCATACCAGTCGGCCATCGCGTTGTCGTCTCACTCCGCTGGACGCTGCCGCAAATGGTCTGGCCGTTCGTGCCTCCAGCAATGGGTGAGACACGCGGTGGCTCGTGAAACCTTGACCCCCAAGTCGCGGCTATTGAGCCCGACATGTATTCTTGCGGATCGGTCGATTTGTCAACTGATTTCCGAGATACTCTTTCTGAGAGCGGGAGTTGTGATCCCACGGCGGAAGTCCTCAAGGTCGACAACCATCGCAATCCGCGTGCCTTCCGTCGTAGCGACGACGGTAGCAGGAGCTCTGGCCTGCCACTCGACCATGAAGAGTGCCAGCCCCAACCTCTCAGCTCGTAGCAGAGGGAGGAGCTGCACCGCCGCAACGTGGAGGCTCTCGAGACCCCCATCATAGGGGAAACCGTCGAGGCCCTGGCCTTGGAGGCAGTGCGCCTGGCCACTCTGGCTCAGCGCATTCATCTGGAGAATCTCCAACATTCACGCTCGTTGACTGATTCCCGAATCTAGTCGATGTCCACGACAGTTATTTCTGCCGGAAACTCAGGTATTCCATACACCGATTCAGAATTTGGCAGCGGATGCGCATATTGCAGAGTCTATTCAGTTGTCCAGATCGGAGGCTAGTAGAGGCCTGGAATAGATTAGTGTACTGCTCCGAGTAGCGGGAGACCAGAACTCCATTGTTTCCCAGTCGTGGAACAGAATCCACAGCAGTCAGTGAGAGCGGACACCGTTCAGTCAGCTCGCAGTCCTAGGTCCCCTTTGCGACAAGGAGGTCGTGATCACCGTCAGGATCAGTACTTGGGAAGAGCTCATGGCGAATATAATCATGAGTATGCACGTGACAACTACCGTCGAGCGCCTTCGCCCCTTCCGAGGGAAGGGTCATACGCGCCCCGGCGCAATGACGACAGGCGTCCGTACGGGAATGACCGCAGAGTTCCAGTCGACCCTAGAGAACATGGCTTTGACGCAAGGTACGTCCTTGTGCAAGGTCTGGTCGACCGGAATAGAGCATACAAAAAAGGTCTGGACCGGGATAGACCCAGTGGAGGCAGAGTCTATGTTTCCGGCCCCGAGTGTTTTGGAAGGGCCATCCGAGCTGCTGAGATACCCCATAACTTTAGACTGGCGACTAGCGCCAGTAAGTTTACGGGTGAGTCGAAGCCCGATACTTGGCTCGAAGATTACTGAGTGGCTGTGCACATCGGCGGTGGCAGCGATGAGGTGGCCATGAAGCATCTTCCTCTGGTGCTTGAAGGGTCTGCCAGAGCTTGGCTGACTTAGTTAGCTCCTGGGAGTATTTTGAGTTGGGATGAGTTAGCCCGAGTGTTTACCGAAACGTTTGAGGGAACTTGCAAGAGACCAGTCGGTCTACTAGAGATGCAGCATTGCGTGCAGAAACCAAATGAAACACTGAGGGACTATATCCAGAGATGGATCACTCTACACCACACAGTGGAAAATGTGTCAGATCACCAAGCAGTCTGTGCCTTCAAGGAAGGCGTTCGCTACATAGAGCTTGTCCTTAAATTCGATCGGACAGGAGATATGTCTTTGACTCGGATGATGGAGATTGCTACCAAATATGCTAACGGCAAAGAGGAAGACCGATTCCGGAGTGGCAAACATAAAACAGTCGCCCAGGACACCGGAGGAGGAAATTCCAGTCGGAAGCAGAAGCGAAAGGCTGAGGCAGCAGGTCCTGCTGAGGCAGCGGTGTTAAATCAAGGAAAGTTCAAAGGGAAACCTCAAGGTGCCTGTACCCCCAAGAAGGTGAAAGATTAGGAAAGAAATGATATGATGGATTTGTCATGCCATATTCACACCAAGAACGATGAAGAGGGGAACCTGATTCTCCCCAAGCATACCACTCGACAATGTTGATTCCTAGTCCAGAGCTTCCAAGAGAGTAAACCCGGTGATAAGGACAAAGAGCCTGAGAAGGAAGAAGAGGATAAGGACGATGATGGTGGTTATCCCAATGTCAATGCCACCTTGGTGATTTTTGCCGATATTGAGAGCAAAAGTTGACTTAAGGTCATTAACAAAGAAGTGAACATGGTTTGTCTGGCAACACTGAGATATCTGAAGTGGTCAAAGGTCCCTATTACATTCGACCAGTCCGACCACCCGGCACACGTAGCTACCCCTGGGCGGCAGGTGCTGGTGGTCGTCCCTGTTGTGGGGGGCACACGACTGACTAAGGTTCTGATGGATGGTGGTGGTGGCCTGAATATTCTATATGCTGAAGCTCTCAAAGGAATGGGCATCCTGATGTCCAAACTCAGCGAGAGTAACATGCGGTTCCATGGGGTCATACCGGGAAAGAAAGCCGGATCACTCGGCCAGATCACTCTCGATATGGTTTTCGGCGATGTGAAGAATTTCCGCAAGGAGAAGTTGACGTTTGTGGTAGTGGATTTCAAGAGTGCATATCATGCCATTCTGGGCAGACCCTCTTATGCTAGCTTCATGGCTCGACCATGTTATGTTTACCTCAAGATGAAGATGCCTGGCCCCAGAGGCGTGATAACGGTTTTCAGTAACCGTCAAAGAGCAGAACATTGTCTTCAAGATGGAAAAAAATAGCAAATGAGCAGATGGCAGCAGTGGAGTTCCAAGAATATTAGAAAACGGCAGATCCGAGTGATTTGCTGCGTGCTAAGAGGCCTGCTTCGGAGTCCGCATTTCAGTCGGCCGGAGAAACCAAGCCAGTCCATGTTCACCCGACTGATCCCAATGCTGCTCCGACCCATATCTCGTCGACACTCGACAGCAAATAGGAAGAAGCACTCATCTAGTTCCTCCGTGAGAACTGGGACATCTTCGCATGGATACCATCTCACATGCCAGGTGTACCCAGGGAACTGGCTGAGCACCGTTTGCGAGTCTATCCAAAAGGAAAACCCGTCAAAGAATACATCCGTTGGTATGCCACGGAGAAGAGAAAAACGCGAGGAAGTGGCTCGGCTCCTGGCTGCTGAGTTTATCCGCGAGATATAACACTCCGAGTGGCTCGCCAATGTCGTTATGGTTCCCAAGAAAGACGATTCACTTCAAATGTGTATTGACTTCAAACACATCCATCGGGCCTGCCCGAAAGATCATTTCCCTTTACCTCGCATCGACCAGATTGTCGACTCAACCGCGGGATGTGAGCAACTGTCCTTCCTAGACGCTTATACTGGGTACCATCAGATCCGACTATATGGACCTGATAATATAAACACGACTTTCATCACCCTGTTCGGGTGTTTTTGCTATGTTACTATGCCCTTCGGCCTCAAGAATGTTGGTGCCACATTCATGTGCATGATTCAGAAGTGCCTGCTCACTCAAATCAATCAGATTTTGGAAGCATATATGGATGTCTTAGTGGTTAAGTCACGCAAAGGTTCTGACCTGCTGACTGACCTAGCTGAAACCTTTGCCCACCTGAGAAGGTATGATATCGAGCTTAACCCAGCTAAGTGCACGTCTGGAGTCCCAGTCGGAAAGTTACTCGGTTTCCTCATTTCCGAACAAGGGATTGATGCAAACCCAGAGAAGATTGGCACAATCCTCCAAATGAAGCGCCCAGTGCGCCTGCACGACGTTCAGAAGCTTACTGGTTGCTTGGACGCTTTGAGCCGATTCATCTCACGCCTCAGTGAAAAGGCAGTGCCTCTTTACCGACTGATGAAGAAGTCTGAAAAATTCGAGTGGTGTGACGAAGCTGAAGCAGCGTTTAAAGAGCTCAAAGCCCTACTTTCCACCTAGCCGGTGATTGCTTCTCCGGTTAGCAAGGAGCCTATGTTGCTTTACATCATAGCCACAGGACATGTTGTTAGCACAGTGCTCATGGTCGAGTGGGAAGATGAAGGAAAGGCCTTCAATGTTCAGCGCCCCATGTATTACATCTCAGAAGTCTTAACCCTGTCCAAGCAGAGATATCCTCATTATCAGAAGCTTGTTTATGGGATTTACCTGACCATGAAGAAAGTTGCAGATTATTTCTCTGATCATTCAATATCAATCGTCAGCAATGCTCCATTGTTAGAGATCCTGAATAACAGAGATGCAACTGGTCGAGTGGCAAAGTGGGCAATTGAACTTCTTCCTTTGGATCTAAAATTTGAGGCAAAGAAGGACATTAAGTCTCAAGCAATTGCAGACTTCCTCGTAGAGTGGACTGAACAACAACAACTGATGCAAATTCAGTCGGAACAATGGACCATGTTCTTTGATGGATCCAAAATGTTGAATGGCTCTGGTGTAGGAGTGGTTTTAGTTTCCCCACGAGGAGACAAGCTCAGTTATGTCCTTCAGATTCACTTTGACTCTTCAAACAACGAAGCAGAGTATGAGGCACTTTTATATGGGTTGCGTATGGCCATTTCACTCGGCGTCTGACGCCTGATGGTTTATGGCGACTCGGATTTGGTGGTTAACCAAGTGATGAAGGAATGTGACGTCAAGAGTACCACAATGACAGGTTCCTGCAATGTAGTGAGGAAGCTGGAGAAGATGTTTGAAGGATTTGAGCTCCACCACATACCACAAATCAAAAATCCAGCTGCTGATGATCTGGCGAAGATAGGTTCCACTCGGAAACCTATCCCCAGCAATGTGTTCTTGGAGTATCTCCATAATCCATCAGTACAAGAAGATCCCTTCAAGGAAGAGCCCCCGCAATCGATAAGTCCAACCAACCCGACTGAGGTAGAGATCCCAGCCATGGTCGACCTGATCAAGGAAGTCTTGGTGATCACTCCCGATTGGACGGTTCCATACATTGCGTACATTCTCAGAAAAGAGATCCCAGAGGATGAAGACGAGGCTCGCCAGATAGTCCGTCGATCCAAAGCTTTCACCGTGATGAAAGGGCAGCTTTACAGAGAGAGTGTCATAGGAGTAGCCCAATGCTGGACCACCCCGAAAGAAGGTCAGATGATTCTAAATGATATCCACTCGTGGACCTGTGATCATCATGCATCCTCTTGGACCATCATGGCCAAAGCATGCCGAGCGGGGTTTTATTGGCCTCGAGAAAATGAGATGCCGAAAGATATAGTCGACAAGTGCGCAGGTTGCCAGTTTTACTCCAACATGTCTCACAAGCCTGCATCTGCCCTGAAGACTATTGCACTCGTCTGGCCGCTTACAGTCTGGGGATTAGATATGGTGGGACCCTTCAAAACTGGCGCGCGTGGTTTCACCCATTTGCTCGTAGCAGTCGACAAGTTTACCAAGTGGATCGAAGCCAAGCCCATCAAGAACCTTGGAGCAGGCACTGCCGTCAGTTCCATCAGAGGGTTGATATTCAGATATGGAGTCCCTCACAGCATCATCACAGATAACGGATCCAACTTTGATTCTGATGAGTTCAAGGCGTTCTGTGCATCTCAAGGCACTCGTGTTGACTACACATCTGTCGCACACCCGCAGTCGAATGGACAGGTTGAAAGGGCGAATCGTTTGATCCTTCAGGGGTTAAAGCCTCACCTGATGTGTGATCTTAAGCATGCTGTTCTGGCCTGGGTGACCGAGTTACCATCGGTCCTATGGGGGCTATGGACAACACCCCATAGGTCGAGTGAGTGAACCCCTTTCTTCAAGGTGTACGGCGCTGAGGCGGTGCTTCCGAGCAATTTGCTGCACAATGCTCCCATAGTTGAACTGTTCTCAGAAGCTAAAGCTGAGCAAGCACGCGAAGATGCAGTCGATCTCTTGGAGGAAGAACGCGAGATGGCTTTGGTTCGGTCAACCATTTATCAGCAGGATCTGCGTCGATTCCACGCCCACAATGTCAGAGGTCGAGCGTTTCAGGAGAGAGACCTTGTGCTCTGAGTGGTTCAGAAACGACCTCACAAGCTCGCTCCGGCCTAGGAAGGTCCTTTCATCATCACCAAGGTGGTTCACAATGGAGCGTATCACATCTACAGCGTAGCCAAGAAAATGGACGAGCCACGTGCATGGAACATGGAGCTGCTTCGTCCCTTCTATACCTAGAATCACTCGACCCGACGAGTTGTAATAAAAGCACTTCAGTATATTTCCAAAGACCAGATCTTTACAGTATCTTAATGATTGGCTTCTCGTAACCACTTGTGTCCAAATCACCTCGTGGGTGGCTTAGCCGCAAACACGATTTGCCTAAGTTAAAAAAACACTACGAGTGGAGAGCAATCCTCCCACTCGGGGGCTTAGCTGCGACCCCGAAATCGCCTAAGTTAAAAAACACTCCGAGTGGAGAGCAATCCTCCCACTCGTGGGCTTAGCTGCGACTCCGTAATCGCCTAAGTTAAACAAACTCCGACTGGAGAGCAATCCTCCCACTCAGGGGCTTAGCGGCAACCCCGTAATCGCCTAAGTTAAAAAATAGTCCGAGTGGAGAGCAGTCCTCCCACTCGGGAGCTTAGGTGCAACCCCCTAATCGCCTAAGCTAAAAAACACTCCGAGTGGAGAGCACTCCTCCCACTTGCGGCTTAGCTGTGACCCCGTAATCGCCTATGTTAAGAAACACTCCGAGTGGAGAGCAATCCTCCCACTCGGGGGCTTAGCTGCGACCCCATAATTGCCTAAGTTAAAAAACACTCCAAATGGAGGGCAATCCTCCCACTCGGGGGCTTAGCTGCGACCCCGTAATCGCCTAAGTTAAAAAACACTCCGAGTGGAGAGCAGTCCTCCCACTCGGAAGCTTAGCTGCGACCCCGTAATCGCCTAAGATTAGAAAACACTTCGAGTGGAGAGCAATCCTCCAACTCGGGGCTTAGTTGCGACCCCGTAATCGCCTAAGTCACAAATATGCTCTGAGCTCCGACACAAGTACAATGTTTCGTCCCTATCCGCAAGGACGACGAGGAATCAATTGAGTACCACCTCTGAGCTATGCCAGAAGTACAATGTTCTGTCCTTATCTGCAAGGGCGAAAAGGCATCGGTTGAGAACCACCTCTGAGCTATGCCACAAATAGAATGTTCCGTCCCTGTCCGCAAGGATGACATGGCGTCGACTGAGCACCGCCTCTGAGCTATCCACAAACACAATGTTCTGTCTGTTGGAAATATGCCCTGGAGGCAATAATAAAAGTGTTATTATTATATTTCTTTGTTCATGATAATAGTCTTTTATTCATGCTATAACTGTATTATCCGGAAATCGTAATACACGTGTGAATACATAGACCACAACATGTCCCTAGTGAGCCTCTAGTTGACTAGCTCGTTGTGATCAACAGATAGTCATGGTTTCCTGGCTATGGACATTGGATGTCGTTGATAACGGGATCACATCATTAGGAGAATGATGTGATGGACAAGACCCAATCCTAAGCCTAGCACTAAGATCGTGTAGTTCGTATGCTAAAGCTTTTCTAATGTCAAGTATCTTTTCCTTAGACCATGAGATTGTGCAACTCCTGGATACCATAGGAATGCTTTGGGTGTACCAAACGTCACAACGTAACTGGGTGGCTATAAAGGTGCATTACAGGTATCTCCGAAAGTGTCTGTTGGGTTGGCACGAATCGAGACTGGGATTTGTCACTCCGTGTAAACGGAGAGGTATCTCTGGGCCCACTCGGTAGGACATCATCATAATGTGCACAATGTGACAAAGGGGTTGATCACGGGATGATGTGTTGCAGAACGAGTAAAGAGACTTGCTGGTAACGATATTGAACAAGGTATCGGTATACCGACGATCGAATCTCGGGCAGGTAAAATACCGCTAGACATAGGGAATTGTATACGGGATCGATTGAGTCCTTGACATCGTGGTTCATCCGATGAGATCATCGTGGAACATGTGGGAGCCAACATGGGTATCCAGATCCTGCTGTTGGTTATTGACCGGAGAACGTCTCGGTCATGTCTGCATGTCTCCCGAACCCGTAGGGTCTACACACTTAAGGTTCGGTGACGCTAGGGTTACAAAGGAAGCTTGTATGTGGTTACCGAATGTTGTTCGGAGTCCCGGATGAGATCCCGGACGTCACGAGGAGTTCCGGAATGGTCCGGAGGTAAAGATTTATATATGGAAAGTTGGTGTTCGGGTTCCGGAAAAAGTTCGGGTTTTTTCGGTATTGTACCGGGAAGCTTCCAGAAGGTTCCGGAGGATTCCGGAGGGGTCCGGAGGTCCGGAAATTGTTCCACCACGTCCAATACAGTAGCATGGGCTGTAAGGGGGCGCCCTAGCCTTTATGGGCCAAGGGAACCAGCCCCCCAAGGCCCATGCGCATGGGAAAGGGGAAACCCTAAAGGGGGAGGCCTCCACTTGACTTGGGAGGCACTCCTCCCCCCTTGGCCGCACCCCTTGGGGTGGGAAACCCTAAAGGGGGCGCAGCCCCCTTCCCCCCTATATATACTTGAGGTTTTGGGGCTGTAAACACATGAGAACTTCTCCCTCTTGGTGCAGCCCTGCCTCTCCTCCTCCTCCTCTTCCATGGTGCTCGGCGAAGCCCTGCTGGATTGCCACGCTCCTCCACCACCACCACGTCATTGTGCTGCTGCTGGATGGAGTCTTCCTCAACGTCTCCCTCTCTCCTTGCTGGATCAAGGCGTGGGAGACGTCACCGGGCTGTACGTGTGTTGAACGCGGAGGTGCCGTCCGTTCGGCACTAGGATCTCCGGTGATTTGAATCACGACGAGTACGACTCCTTCAACCCCGTTCTCATGAACGCTTCCGCTTAGCGATATACAAGGGTATGTAGATGCACTCTCCTTCCCCTCGTTGCTGGTTTCTCCATAGATAGATCTTGGTGACACGTAGGAAATTTTTTGAATTTCTGCTACGTTCCCCAACAGTGGCATCCTGAGCTAGGTCTATTGCGTAGATTCTTTGCACGAGTAGAACACAAAGTAGTTGTGGGTGTTGATTTTGTTCAATATGCTTACCGTTACCAGTCCAATCTTGTTTCGACGGTATTGTGGGATGAAGCGGCCCGGACCGACCTTACACGTACTCTTACGTGAGACAGGTTCCACCGACTGACATGCACTTGGTGCATAAGGTGGCTAGCGGGTGCCAGTCTCTCCCACTTTAGTCGGAACGGATTCGATGAAAAGGGTCCTTATGAAGGGTAAATAGCAATTGGCATATCACGTTGTGGTCTTGCATAGGTAAGAAACGTTCTTGCTAGAAACCCATAGCAGCCACGTAAAACATGCAAACAACAATTAGAGGACGTCTAACTTGTTTTTGCAGGGTATGCTATGTGATGTGATATGGCCAAGAAGAATGTGATGAATGATATGTGATGTATGAGATTGATCATGTTCTTGTAATAGGATTCACGACTTGCATGTCGATGAGAATGACAACCGGCAGGAGCCATAGGAGTTGTCTTTATTTATTGTATGACCTGCGTGTCATTGAACAACGCCATGTAACTTACTTTACTTTATTGCTAAACGCGTTAGCCATAGAAGTAGAAGTAGTCGTTGGCGTGACAACTTCATGAAGACACGATGATGGAGATCATGATGATGGAGATCATGGTGTCAAGCCGGTGACAAGATGATCATGGAGCCCCGAAGATGGAGATCAATGGAGCTATATGATATTGGCCATATCATGTCACAACTATATAATTGCATGTGATGTTTATTATGATTATGCATCTTGTTTACTTAGGATGACGGTAGTAAATAAGATGATCCCTTACAAAATTTCAAGAAGTGTTCTCCCCTAACTGTGCACCGTTGCTACAGTTCGTCGCTTCTAAGCACCACATGATGATCGGGTGTGATGGATTCTTACGTTCACATACAACGGGTGTAAGACAGTTTTACACAGCGAAAACACTTAGGGTTAACTTGACGAGCCTAGCATGTACAGACATGGCCTGGAACACGGAGACCGAAAGGTCGAGCATGAGTCGTATAGTAGATACGATCAACATGAAGATGTTCACCGATGATGACTAGTCCGTCTCACGTGATGATCGGACACGGCCTAGTTGACTCGGATCATGTAATCACTTAGATGACCAGAGGGATGTCTATCTGAGTGGGAGTTCATAAGATGAACTTAATTATCCTGAACATAGTCAAAAGACCTTTTGCAAATTATGTCGTAGCTCGCGCTATAGTTCTACTGTTTAGATATGTTCCTAGAGAAAATATAGTTGAAAGTTGATAGTAGCAATTATGCGATTAGTAGAAAGCTTATGTCCTTACTGCACCGCTCAGTGTGCTGAACCCCAAATGTCGTTTGTCGATGTTGCGAACATCGGACATACACGTTTTGATAACTACGTGATAGTTCAATTAAATGGTTTAAGTAGAGGCACCAAAGACGTTTTTCGAAACATCGCGGAACATATGAGATGTTTCGAGGGCTGAAATTGGGATTTTAGGCTCGTGCCCACGTCAAGAGGTATAAGACCTCCTACGATTTTCTTAGCCTGCAAACTAAGGGAGAAAAGCTAAATCGTTGAGCTTGTGCTCAGATTGTCTGAGTGCGACAATCACTTGAATCGAGTGGGAGTTAATCTTCCAGATGAGATAGTGATGTTTCCCCAAAGTCATTGCCACCAAGCTGCTAGAGCTTCGTGATAAACTATAACATATCAAGGATAGAGATGATGATCCTTGAGGTATTCGCGTAGTTTGACATCGCGAAAGTAGAAATCAAGAAGGAGCATCAATTGTTGATGGTTGGTGAAACCACTAGTTTCAAGAAGGGCAAGGGCAAGAAGGGATACTTCATCAAACGGCAAATCAGCTGCTGCACCAGTGAAGAAACCCGAGGTTGAACCCAAACCCGAGACTAAGTGCTTCTGTGATAAGGGGAATAGCCACTGGAGCAGGATTACCCTAGATACTTGGTAGATAAGAAGGCTGGCAAGGTCGATAGAAGTATATTGGATATACATTATGTTAATGTGTACTTTACTAGTACTCCTAGTAGCACCAGGGTATTAGATACCGGTTCAGTTGCTAAGTGTTAGTAACTCGAAATAAAAGCTACGGAATAAACGGAAACTAGCTAAAGGAGAGCTAACGATATGTGTTGGAAGTGTTTCCAAGTTTGATGTGATCAAACATCGTACGCTCCCTCTACCATCAAGATTAGTATTAAACCTGAATAACTGTCATTGTGTGTTTGCGTTGAGCATAGACATGATTGGATTATGTCTATCGCAATACGGTTATTCATTTAAGGAGAATAATAGTTACTCTGTTTATGTGAATAATACCTTCAGTGGTCTTGCACCTAAAATGAATGGTTTATTGAATCTCGATCGTAGTGATACACATTTTCATGCCAAAAGATATAAGATAATAATGATAGTACCACTTACTTGTGGCACTACCATGTAAGTCATAATGGTATAAAACGCATGAAGAAACTCCATGTTGATGGATCTTTGGACTCACTCGTTTTTGAAAAGTTTGAGACATGCGAACCATGTCTATTGGTGTATATGCATGAAGAAACTCCATGCAGATGGATCGTTTGGAGTCACTTGATTTTGAATCACTTGAGATATGCAAATCATACCACATAGGCAAGATGACTGAAAAACCTCGGTTTCAGTAAAATGGAACAAGATAGCAACTTGTTGGAAGCAACACATTTTTTATGTGTGCAGTCCAATGAGTGCTGAGGCATGCAGTGAATATCGTTATGTTCTTACTTCACAGATGATTCGAGTAGATGCTGAGAATATTTTCTTGATGAAACACAAGTCTGAATTATTGAATGGTTCAAGTAATTTCAGAGTGAAGTAGAAGATCATTGTGACAAGAGGATAAAATGTCTAGGATATGATCATAGAGATGAATATCTGAGTTACGAGTTTTGGCACGCAATTAAGACATTGTGGAAATTGTTTCACAATTAATACCACCTGGAACACCATAGTTTGATGGTGTGTCCGAACATCATAGTTGCACCCTATTGGATATGGTGTGTACCATGATGTCTCTTATCGAATTACCACTATCATTTATGGGTTAGGCATTAGAGACAACCACATTCACTTTAAATAGGGCACCACGTAATTCCGTTGAGACGGCACTGTTTGAACTATGGTTCGGAGAAACCTAAGTTGTCGTTTCTTAAAAGTTTGGGGCTGCGACGCTTGTGTGAAAAGGTTTCATCATGATAAGCTCGAACCCAAAGCGGATAAAATGCATCTTCATAGGACACCCAAAACAGTTGGGTATACCTCCTAATTCAGATCCGAAAGCAATATGGATTGTTTCTTGAATCGGGTCCTTTCTCGAGGAAAAGTTTGTCTCGGAAAGTTGAGTGGGAGGATGGTGGAGACTTGATGAGGTTATTGAACCGTCACTTCAACTACTGTGTAGCAGGGCACAGGAAGTTGTTCCTATGGCACCTACACCAATTGAAGTAGAAGCTTATGATAGTGATCATGAAGTTTCGGATCAAGTCACTACCGAACCTCGTAGGACGACAAGGACGCGTACTACTTCGGAGTGGTACGGTGATCCTGTCTTGAAGATCATGTTGCTAGACAACAATGAACCTACGAGCTATGGAGAAGCGATGGTGGGCCCAAATTCCAACAAATGGTTAGAAGCCATGGAATCCGAGATAGGATCCATGTATCAGAACAAAGCATGGACTTTGGTGGACTTGCCCGATGATCGGCAAGCCATTGAGATAAATGGATCTTTAAGAAGAAGACGGACGTGGACGGTAATGTCACCGTCTATGAAGCTCGACTTGTGGCGAAGAGTTATTCACAAGTTCAAGGAGTTGACTACGATGAGATTTTTTTCATCTGTAGCGATGCTTAAGTCCGTCGGAATCATGTTAGTATTAGCTGCATTTATGAAATCTGGCAGATGGATGTCAAGACAAGTTTCCTTACCAGTTTTCGTAAGGAAAGATTGTATGTGATACAATCAGAAATGTTTTGTCGATCCTAAGGATGCTGAAAGGTATGCTGGCTCCAGCGATCCTTCTAAGGACTGGAGTAAGCATCTTGGAGTTGGAATGTGCGCTTTGATGAGATGATCAAAGATTTTGGGTTTATACAAAGTTTATGAGAAACTTGTATTTCCAAAGAAGTGAGTGGGAGCACTATAGAATTTCTGATGAGTATATGTTGTTGACATATTGTTGATCAAAAATGACGTAGAATTTCTGGAAAGCATATAGGGTTATTTTGAAAGTGTTCTTCAATGGAAAGCCTGGATTAAGCTACTTGAGCATTGAGCATCAAGATCTATGAGGATAGATCAAAACACTTAATGGTACTTTCAAATGAGCACATACCTTGACATGATCTTGAAGGTGTTCAAGATGGACCAGTCAAAGAAGGAGTTCTTGCCTGAATTGTAAGGTACGAAGTTAAGACTTAAAGCTCGGCCTCGGCAGAAAAGAGAGAAAGGACGAAGGTCATCCCCTATGCTTTAGACGTAGGCTCTACAGTATGCTATGCTGTGTACCGCACCTGAAGTGTGCCTTG
Source organism: Triticum aestivum (assembly GCF_018294505.1). Classification (NCBI taxonomy): domain Eukaryota; kingdom Viridiplantae; phylum Streptophyta; class Magnoliopsida; order Poales; family Poaceae; genus Triticum; species Triticum aestivum. The sequence goes on along the minus strand of NC_057804.1, from coordinate 266,153,340 downwards.
CCATGAGTCAGTCAAGGGGTACAAGAGTGATCCAAGAATAGATCACAGTACAGCGGTCAAAGTTATCCTTAGTAACTAGTGGACTAAGGAATTTTCTCGGTTATGGAGGTGATAAAGAGTTCGACGTAAAGAGTTACGACGATGCAAGCTTAACACCTATCCGGATAGCTCTGAATAGAGATACCGGATACGTATAATGGAGAAACAATTTAGAATATCCCAAGTAGAACAGTTATTTGGAATAGCTCCAAATAGAGCGTGGTAGCTGCATCTAGGAGATGACATAGAGATTTGTAAAGCACACACGGATCTGAAAGATTCAGACCCGTTGACTAAAACCTCTCTTGAAAGCAAAACATGATCAAACCCCAGAACTCATTGAGTCTTAATCACATGATGATGTGAACTAGTTTAATGACACTAGTAAACTCTTTGGATGTTGGTCACATGGTGATGTGACCTGTCAGTGTTAATCACATAGTGTTGTGAACTAGATTATTGACTCTAGTGCAAGTGGGAGGCTGTTGGAAATATGCCCTAGAGGCAATAATAAAAGTGTTATTATAATATTTCTTTGTTCATGATAATAGTCTTTTATTCATGCTATAACTGTATTATCCGGAAATCGTAATACACGTGTGAATACATAGACCACAACATGTCCCTAGTGAGCCTCTAGTTGACTAGCCCGTTGTGATCAACAGATAGTCATGGTTTCCTGGCTATGGACATTGGATGTCATTGATAACGGGATCACATCATTAGGAGAATGATGTGATGGACAAGACCCAATCCTAAGCCTAGCACTAAGATCGTGTAGTTCGTATGCTAAAGCTTTTCTTAGACCATGAGATTGTGCAACTCCCGGATACCGTAGGAATGCTTTGGGTGTACCAAACGTCACAACGTAACTGGGTGGCTATAAAGGTGCATTACAGGTATCTCCGAAAGTGTCTGTTGGGTTGGCACGAATCGAGACTGGTATTTGTCACTCCGTGTAAACGGAGAGGTATCTCTTGGCCCACTCGGTAGGACATCAACATAATGTGCACAATGTGACAAAGGGGTTGATCACGGGATGATGTGTTGCGGAACGAGTAAAGAGACTTGCCGGTAACGAGATTGAACAAGGTATCGGTATACCGACGATCGAATCTCGGGCAGGTAAAATACCGCTAGACAAAGGGAATTGTATACGGGATCGATTGAGTCCTTGACATCGTGGTTCATCCGATGAGATCATCGTGGAACATGTGGGAGCCAACATGGGTATCCAGATCCCGCTATTGGTTATTGACCGGAGAACGTCTCGGTCATGTCTGCATGTCTCCCGAACCCGTAGGGTCTACACACTTAAGGTTCGGTGATGCTAGGGTTATAAAGGAAGCTTGTATGTGGTTACCGAATGTTGTTCGGAGTCCCGGATGAGATCCCGGACATCACGAGGAGTTTCGAAATGGTCCGGAGGTAAAGATTTATATATGGAAAGTTGTTGTTCGGGTTTCGGAAAAAGTTCGGGTTTTTTCGGTATTGTACCGGGAAGCTTCTAGAAGGTTCCGGAGGATTTCGGAGGGGTCCGGAGGTCCCGAAATTGTTCCACCACGTACAATACAGTAGCATGGGCTGTAAGGGGGGCACCCTAGCCTTTATGGGCCAAGGGAACCAGCCCCCCAAGGCCCATGCGCATGGGAAAGGGGAAACCCTAAAGGGGGAGGCCTCCACTTGACTTGGGAGGCAGTCCTCCCCCCTTGGCCGCACCCCTTGGGGTGGGAAACCCTAAAGGGGGCGCAGCCCCCTTCCCCCCTATATATACTTGAGGTTTTGGGGCTGTAAACACATGAGAACTTCTCCCTCTTGGTGCAGCCCTGCCTCTCCTCCTCCTCCTCTTCCATGGTGCTTGGCGAAGCCCTGCTGGATTGCCACGCTCCTCCACCACCACCACGCCGTTGTGCTTCTGCTGGATGGAGTCTTCCTCAACCTCTCCCTCTCTCCTTGCTGGATCAAGGCGTGGGAGACGTCACCGGGCTGTACGTGTGTTGAACACGGAGGTGTCGTCCGTTCGGCACTAGGATCTCCGGTGATTTGAATCACGACGAGTACGACTCCTTCAACCCCGTTCTCATGAACGCTTCCGCTTAGCGATATACAAGGGTATGTAGATGCACTCTCCTTCCCCTCGTTGCTGGTTTCTCCATAGATAGATCTTGGTGACACGTAGGAAATTTTTTGAATTTCTGCTACGTTCCCCAACACTGTCCCTATACACAAGGACGATGAGGTGTCGACTGAACACCGCGATTAAGCTCCATCGCAAGTACAATGTACATTCATTCGGCAAAGGCTTAGAAGATCAAATCCACTCGGAACCGAAGGACAATCAGAAACAGTTTAAAAAACAGAGCAAAAACCATGATATTCAAAGAAGTCCAAGTTCAGATAAACCCTGGAGAGGTTCAGAACTATTGCGGGCAAGAGTACTCAGGCATCAAGCCTGAAAGAATTTAACTATTACATGATCACTCGGCATTCCGAGGAAAATAAAGTTGGGGCATAATGATTTTTGGTCACTCGTCAGGAGAAGGGTTGGCTGGATCACAGAAACTGTCAAGATGAATGTTGTCTGCAATGCGAGTGGCAGCTTCAAGGAAAGTGTCCATGAAGGACTAGAAAGTGTGCTTCTTGGTGTTCACAGCCTTGAGACCCGCCAGCTTGTCTTCTCTAGTGTCTTTGCAGTGCACATGGACCAACAATAGGGCAACGTTAGTGCCACAACGAGCGGGCAATTTCTTCCATTCTTGCACTCGACCAGGGATCTAATTCAGTCGAGTCATCAATGACTCGAAATCTTGTGAAAGTTCCGCCTAAGGCTAGAGTTCAGCATCAACCTGAGTCATCGCCGCCTTCAGTCGAGCAATATAAGCAACCGTGTTGTCCATTCGTGATTCCAACCGCAACAGGTTCATCGTGACATCATCTTTGACAGGACAATTGATGGGGTCGAGACCCGTCTCGACCCGCCCAGTCTCAGCCTCAAAATCCTGACAATGTTTTGCACAGTCGGAAAAAATGGTGAGTCGACAGTATGACCAGACGTACCAATCGACAACAACTAATCAGTCGAACAAGGATACGTTCAAGCTTCAGTACCAGTTTTGCAGCAAGTTGTCCCAGATAGGACTCCGTCTCACCCGTCTTGGCTTTAAGGCTTCCGACTTCATTGGTTAAGTTCTCCTTGTCCTTCTTCAGTTGCTCGACCTCCCGGTTGGCCCAGAGATGGCAGTCTTCAGCTTCGAGTTTGACTCTTCTAACTGGCCGACTGAAGCCAGCTTCTTGTCCGCAAGCATTGTCTTCTCTCGTGCCTCCTTTTGAGCAGCAACAAGGTCATGATCCTTCTTCTCCAGTGCCTCCTTCATTTTTCTCTAAAGAAATAGCATTCTTCAGACGAGCTTGAAGTTGACGGTTTTCACTATGCACATCTGTTCGAGTGAAGTCACTCGGTTCAAAGAGACTAAAAAGAGAAACACGGTGGAGTATGGGTCACAAGGTGGACAATCGACGATTGGTTACCTCCCACAATAGCCGCTTCATCCTGAGCAGTCTTGAGGTTCTTCTTGGCCAGATCCAGATCAAGACTGAGGCTGATTTGCTTCTTGTTCAGTTTGGAAAGTTGAGCCACAAGATCACACGACCTCTACAGTCAGCAAATAGGATGCGTCAGTCGGCAGAAACAAAAGACAATCATAGTAAAAGTTACTCTAAGACTACTGCTTAATCAAACATTCAACAGTAGTCTCGGGGACTACACCCAGTGTGTGCACTTAGCGTGCCCCCACTGGTTTGGATCAACACTCAGCATGGTCTTCCCAGCATGATTCAAAAAAAGAGTAGATTCTCAGACCCCAGCCGACTGCCAGCAGTCGACCATGGTGTCGGGGACTACACCCAGTGGGTGCACTCTGCGTGCCCCCACTAGTTCGGACAAACACTCAACTCGGCATAAGTCGAGTGGAGTGGAAGACCTATTAAACTCTGAGGCAGGCACACCCCAGTGGGTGATCGGATATGAAACACAGACCCATGATAGTAGATGCACATATGGGAAGCAAAGCAACAACGGCAATTTTCATGATTCAAAAGTTCAGTCGGGAGTTAACTGACCTTAACGTTGGTCTGTAGAGCAGTGCTGGCATTATAGGCCTCCTGACTGGCCTCGTCCATCATCTTCACTTGCTCCATCACAAGGTTCACCTAGGAAACAGCCTCCCTGGCGGCACTCGGCGAGTCGTCTGGAGTTTGGTATGCAGGAAAGAGTGATGGAGCCAAGGCAGTCGAAGGAGCTACTGGGTTGGACGCATGGAGTTGCACTGGGGCAGTAGGAGTCTGAGCAGTCGACCCTGATGGGCGATCAGTCATCAGCAGATTGGCGAATGTGACGTTGGTCCGAACTGGATCTCCGGATCGCTCGACCACCATCTCAAGCACCGGCATCGACTGAGGGACCTGAACCTCAAGCGCTCTCCCACTCGAGCCCTTGCCTCTCCTCCTCCTCTCCTTCAGAGGCACTTCTTCTTCATCATCATCTGGAAGCACGACAACGTCTCATGGAGCTGCAGCAAAAAGAAAACATCAGAAATTCAACTGACCGACAACTCAATCGACAAAATAAGTTTTAGTCGAGCGGACTTACAAGCTCTGGAGGTGGCCGCGTCATCGGTTTCCTCATCCCCTGGAGCCTTGTCGATGTCCATGTCAGTCGCGGCTGAGGTTGTGCTGGAAAAGTGCACAATCCATTCGGTTAGAACCGGAGAATCAGTCGGTAGAGGAAAACACAGAAAGGATACTCACCCAGAGGCAACAAGAACATCCATCTTAATCCTGGGCAGAGTCTTCCGAGCTTTTGGAGGAGCAACCTTGGGTTGATTGGGGCCGGAGTCGACGTCCGAGTGCGCTTCTATGTTTGGGTGATTGGGGCCACGTTCTTACTGCGCCCGCCCATTCGGTCATGGAGTTTCTTGGATCGACGCTCCAAGCGAGGTGGCGAGTCAACCGCTTCTTCTCGTCCGAATCGTCGCTTTCCTCTTCGTCTTCATCGTTCGGAGATTCCCAATCACCGTTCTCCTCCGTGCTGTCCTCTCCCTCCTGGCCTTGCTCCAGAACTTGTTCACCATTGGGCATCGAGTACATCTCAGTATAAACATACAAGACGAGAAGTCGAGTAAAAGTCAGCCAAATTCAAAGGCAGTCGGAATATGTATCCAAAAATAGTCGGTGGCGGAGGACACACCTTGTCTGGCTGATTGTTGTCACTGAAGGGGTTGACTCTCCTGGCTCCTTTGGGGTTGTACTTGTTGCCTGTAATACTCTTCAACCACAGGGCCACCGTCTTAGTTGGTACTTCCTCTGGATGAACCCGAGCGGTATCGTCGACTCCAGAGTACATCAACATAGGGTGGTCTCGGGCCTGGAGAGGCTGGATGCGCCAACTGAGGAATACCTCCAGCAGATCCATGCCAGTGACGCGTTGATTGATCAGTTGGACCACCCTCTCAACTAGCATGTTCGTCTCCACACTCTCAGCAGCAGTCACTTTTAGCGAGGAAGGAGTCTGAACACGATCAAAGGTAAAATGGGGAAGTCCAGTCGACTGGCCTGGAGTTGTGAGGTCCTGGCAGTAGAACCAGGTCGACTGCCAGCCCCTGACCGACACGGGAAGAGTTGTGGAAGGGAAAGAGCTCCTCTGTCTCTTCTAGATACCCAAACCCCCACACATCTATATGACATGTGTTTTCTCATCACTCGTGTTTGCTTTCTTCACCGACTGAGAGCGGATGGTGAAAATGTGCTTGAAAAGACCCCAGTGTGGTCGACAGCCCAGAAAATTCTCACACATGGACATGAATGTAGCAAGATATGTGATGGTATTGGGAGAAATGTGATGGAGTTGGGCGCCAAAGAACTTTAGGAAACCCCAGAAAAAGGGGTGCGGAGGAAGAGAGAAGCCCCGGTCGACATGGGTGGCGAGCAGACAACACTCACCCGGTCGCGGCTACGGCTCCGTCTACCCCTCCGGCAACCTCGCAACACCCTTGGCGACCAGCCCGGATTCCACGAGCTCCTCCAGATCGTCCTGCCGGAGCAAAGACCAGATCCAATCGCCTTGGATCAACCCGGCGGCAACGCCGAGCCCGATGACGACCCGCGATTCTGCTTCTTGCCTTTCGCCGCCCCCGTCGCCTTCTTCGTGCATTCCAGCGCCACCGTCTAGTCCTTCACCATGGTGGTGGAGCGGCAGCGTTGAGAGTGGAGGAGCCGGATGCGGTGGAGAAGCAGAGGAAAAGCAGAGAAAATAGATGCGCACAATGCATGTGCCTCGGCTCCGTCGCCTTAGAAAGGCCCACTTTCGAGCGGCTGACGTGTGGGCCTAGGCGATCCTATGAAATCCCAAAACAGTCGCATGTTGGGTACGTGGCGTGGAGATCGAGGCACTCAAGTCTATCCATCCCTCTTACCATGGAACGCTCCGTCCCACGCACTTCCCTGAAATTTTGAATCCCGTGAGATCCAGGATACGCTGTAACCAATCGCGCCAAAGATTCTGCGCCCCGAAACAACACTCGACAGATGATGTTACAAATTTAGTCAGCAACTTTCTGAATCGATCAAGGCAACTGAAGCGAAGCTGAAGTTCTAACATGAGTCTTCCATCCTGCGTAAATACTTGTGAACCGCAAGGGTTAGAGCAAGATCAACTTCAATCTTCTTTCCATTCGGACCTTAATCTATTCGGGGGATAATGATGAGAATACAGACATAGGGTAGGGTTATAGGCCTGACCTATACGCCCTACCCAAGGTCACTAGCCTAGAAGCAAAGAAGCTCAAGAGACAGCAGAGGGTACACAGTAAAAGTGTCGAGTGCAATCCACTCGACCAATGAACCACTCAGGTACCCCTCGTTCCCGAAGTCACACAACCAGTCAACCACTCAACCTCTTGAAGACCAGAAGTCACTCAGAACAGCAACGGGCGAGCATTCACTCCGTAGTCTTAAAGATCATTAAAGGCACTTAAGGCTGGCGTTAGCAGTAATGCCTCAATCTTTATGTACATTCAATCCTCTATAACAGGGGATGGTTGGGGTCCTTGAGAACTCTATATAAGCCACCCCCTCCTCTGGGACAAGGGTTCGCACCCCCTGTAAGACACACACATTCATACATTCCAGTCGATCGCCTCCGGGCTCCGAGACGTAGGGCTTTTACCTCCTCCGAGAGGTGCCTGAACTCGTAAACACTTGTGTACAACCTTGTCGTAGCTAGGACCTTGCCTCTCCGTACGTACCCCCTATACTTACTGTCAGACTTAGTACCAGGACACCGGCGCATTGTGACTGGATCAAAATCAAAATCAATTTACCCTTCAATTAAGAAAGCGACCCCACATTAACTAGTCTCCCTTTTATTCTGGGTCATAGTTGACCATGATTTTCGCAAATAAAATATATGTTATACGTTGCAAAAATAATATAATTTGAAAGTACATTCAGATACGAACTGAACGATACAATTTTTGGTGACATGCATTCACATTTTTCTTGTCAAATACAGTACGTGGTCAAACTTTGACGCAAAATATGCAAAACAAAAAAAATACTTACAGGACTAGCGCCGCTCTTCCACTCTTCTCCTCTTAAACCACCGCCGCTCCTCTCCTGTTCCAATCTAAATCTAGCGCTACTCCTCTCCTCTTCCATTTCAAAACCACCGCCCCTCCTCTCCTATTCCAATCCAAAACCCACGTCGCTCCTCTCCCATTCTAATCCAAAACCAATGCTGCTCCTCTCCTCTTCCATTCAAAAACCACCGTCGATGAGTGAAGGTGCTGTGGAGAAGTAGATCGATGGAGGAGTACAACCTATACGTGAGGATCGCAGACGGCGACCCTGTGAAGCTAGCTAGGATGTTGGAGATACATTCTTGGTTTGAAAACAAGGAGCAACTAGAGGCGACGACGACATCCATGGCCAAATATCTGCAACACAGCAAAAAGGTGGCGATACTCCCGGAGGGAGTCGCGCATGAGTACATAGAGTTGCTCCTCTAGGCCATGGAGGAAATGGATTCACCGAAACCGAGCATGAGGGAGCGGCGGTGGGAGTATCGATCCCATATGGAGCATCCACCAGAGATTCAAGGATCGAGCATCTATAGGGTGCCGTTTGTGAAGGTGTCATGCCAGACCGAGCCAGTGGAGTCTTCGTCGACCGAACCCAATTGCAAGAGGAGAAAAGCAGTTGGCCCGATGATGCTTCCCCGCCATCCTCTCCCTCGTCGTTCACATCGTCTCACGGGTTGGCTGTTTGATACCGAGGAATAGGAGGGGACTGCCCCCCCCCCCCAGCCCAATAGTCGGGCAGGTTGTGAATTGTCAGGAGGAGCTTAGGGTTGTCAGTATTTGCAGGTTGTGAATTGTTTTTTGTGTTGTGTATTTTTAGAGTACTTTCATATATGAATGTCTTTTGAATTTCAGATTTGCTGTATTGAGCATATGAAGTATCTATGGTGCACACATTGAACAAGACCAATTGTGTGCACAAAACACTGGTAAAACGTCTTATTTTAATGTTGATGCACACAAACTATATATATCCTCAACGATATGTTACAATTAGTTTTTATTCTACATTTCAATAGAAATTACCCGTTGTAGCAGTTCCTGGTTCAATTTCCCGGCGTGGTCGAATTACACATGTGCTTGCTAATAACGCCAAAGTGATTGCAAGGTACTGCATTTCCCACAGAAATGGAACCATTCAAATTAACAAGTTCTCGCTTGTCATGGCGATGCATCCATATTGGAAAATTGGAGACACTATTCTACTCCTGCTCTATCAAGGCACATGATAGCTCTTCCTTTTCATTGACGAGATGCCGAGTCATCGTGATCAAGCTGCTTCCAGTGGATAGTTGTGGTTGTTGGCCCTCAGCCTCTTAAAATGTGCTAGCTGTTACTATGTTAAGTATGTAGATATGGACCATATGGTTGTTGGCCATTAGCCTCTTAAACTGTGATCCTTGTAACATGTTAAGTATCTAGATATGGACCATATGGTTGTCAAAACCATGTTACGAAGATCCTCCTTTTGTCAAATAGTGTAACCACTATATATATGTTACTCAAATGTTGTTAGCCAAGTTCTTAAACTTTTATGGAAAGTATTAGTATCGTACACAGTTCTTTGGTTTAAGCGTGTGCCCGATGTCCATAAGGCATTTGCATATTAACTATCCATATTGTAAATTCACACACATGTTAACATAAGGAAACGTATGTGTAACTTACTAATCATTGCACATGTGTACTCACAGACACATCGTGTGCGATACTCACAGCCACCGCAAGCAACTAGTTTGCATTTTTCAAAGTTTTTTGTACGAACAGAATCGCACACGAACTTACTATAGTAACCATCTGTGTTATAATTTCTCATCGTAAACAATTCATCCGAGTGGGATGTTTGTTGCGTATCACACACATCTGGTTTACATGAATCATTTGTGTTCTTTTGGCTGATCGCAAATGTCGCATATCACACACATCTTGTTAAGATGAACTGTTTTCGTTCTCTTACCCAATCAAAAATAGTTTGTCTGAGTGAAGCATGTGCTGTATATCACACACACCTTGATCTGGCTGACCGTTTCTGTTGCATTCCCTAATATCACACAGTTCATCGGAGCGAAATGTATGCCTTATATCGCACACACATTGATATGGCTGCCCGTTTTTGTTGTTCTTCCTCATCGCAAACAGTTCTCCTGGATGAACCACATGCCCAGCATCGCACACGCAAGTAAAATCTGAACCGTGTTTGATGCATCCGTCATCGCAAATGTTTTGCACCTTTTTTGACAGTTCTTTTACACCATCATTTGCGATTATTGCATCGCACACAGTTTCGTCGAAGGGTCTCTGATCGTAGTGTCATGTTAGCAGCATCCTGCAGTAGTGGCTGATGCATCAAGTCCTTCTAAAAATAAAAGGACTTTGCATGCCTCTAGTGAACCTGAAGTAGAAAAACCTCCTGACAATGATAATGAAGTTTACATCTCTAATGATGAAACTCAATCTTGTAATGAACACTCACCTTCTGATAATGAAAAAGATAATGATGAAGTTCATGAAGACACTCAACCAAATGATAAAGAACCAAACAATGATGTTGAGATAGAACCAATTGTTGATCTTGACAACCCACAACCCAAGAATAAAAGATATGATAAAAAAGACTTTGTTGCTAGAAAACACGGTAAGGAAAGAGAACCATGGGTTCAAAAACCTATGACCTTTCCACCTAAGTCATCTAACAAGAAATATAATGAAGAATTTGAATGCTTTGCTGAAATGCTGAGGCCAGTCTTTTTGTGAACTCGCTTGACTGGTATATTAAAAATGCCTCCTTATGCAAAGTATATGAAAGACATCATCACCAATAAGAGAAAAATACCGGAAGCTAAAATCTCCACTATGCCTGCTAATTATAATTTTAAAGATGGAGTACCTAAAAAACTTGGAGATCCAGGAATACCAACTATACATTGCTCCATTAAATGAAATTATATGAAAACTGTCTTATGTGATTTGGGAGCTGGTATTAGTGTTATGCCTTTCTCTTTGTATAAAAGACTTGGTTTGAATAAACTCACACCTAATGAAATATCTTTGCAAATGGCTGACAAATCAACCGCCATACCTAGAGGTATTTGTGAGGATGTGCCCGTTGTTGTTGCTAATGTTACTATTTTGACTGACTTTGTTATACTTGAGATGCCTGAGGACGACAACATGTTGATTATCCTTGATAGACCCTTCTTGAATACTACAGGGGTTGTTATTGATTGCAATAAAGGCAAGGCCACTTTTCATATCAATGGTAATGAGCATATGGTGCACTTTCTCAAGAAACAATTCCAAGTGAATGGTATTAATGTTATTGAAATATCTTCGAGAATCACTATTGGTAGTTTTCAACTACCTCTACCTACTATTAAAAAGAAATATGAAACACTTAATGTAAGGGACATTCATATCCCCATTGAGGTAACTTAGTGATTTACGAAAGTTCTTTGGATTCATATTATTGTTAGTGGTCGTTAATAAGACTTGATCAGCCTTTTTAATGGATCATTCTTGAGAGGTATGAAGTTGATGAATTTAGTGAGCACTACCCTCTGTCCCTACCTTTTGTTTTCTGTTTTTCTTAGTTAAATAAAATAAAATGCCATGCTTTATCTATTTTCTGAGTTTTCCGTGCAATAAAATATGACCCAAAAATAAATGTTCTCATAATGCCTTGAAAATTTAACACGAGTTTTTTCTGATATTTCTGAAATTCTAGTGCAAATAATATCAGAGGGAGGTGCACCAGGTGGGCACAACCCACCTGGGCGCGCCAGGACCCCCAGGCATGCCTTGGTGGGTTGTGGTCCCCTCATAGGCCCCCTCACTTACTTTTTCTTCCCACATCATCACATTCATCCAAAAAATCACTATCACTCTCTCTCTCTCTCTTGTTCTTGCTCCCAAAACCGCAGATTTCCATCTCCTTGCTCGAAGCTCCGTTTCTGAAACTGTTTCGGGGATTTGTTGCTTGGTATGTGACTCCTCCATGTGTCCAATTAGTTTTTGTTTTAGTGGTTTATATTTGGAATAATAAGCTACTCTTGGTGTTGCTGTAGATGAGCTTGCATGTTAAATTCTTAGAGTTCTAAGTAGTTTGAATGCTTGCTATGGCCTCTATACATCCCTATGAGTAGTTGCTATCATTTTAGTGAAGTTTTGGTGAGAAAAATTTTGTGGACTAAAAATTTCATAATTATGTTCATAGGAAAAAGATGAGTTTATTTAGGAAGTTTGCTTCCAGAAAGAACTCCAAGGGGGTTATTGCGGGTTCATCTGACAATGTTCTCCATACCCAAAGGTTGGGAGAACTACGCCGTGCGAGTGGCCGCATAATGCGTTCATGGAAGGGGCTGGAATCCTTCAGGAGTTCACAAAATATGCTGCTAATGTTGGCTCACCGACTTCAACGCAGCTGCATGCGAACAATATCATCTCCTCACAAATTCCTTTGTGCAAAACTTTCATTTTCATTCTAGGAATAATCCCCCTGAGGTGCAGTTTAAATTATATGTTGAAACTTGCCAGATGTCACTTACTGAATTTTGTGACATATGCATGCTTCCTTCTGATGGTGATTTGGTAGAGCCTAAGCCCTCAAAGTTTGAAGGTTTTTACCATACTTTGACAGTGGGGGACGAGAGAGGAGTATCGAACACCACCGTTGTTAGCTTGCAGTTTCCTGCCATGATTATTTTGCCATATTTATTGCAAAGTTCTTGCTAGCGAGAGAGAAGGTGTGTGCACTTAGCACCCTAGACTTTGTTGTTTTGCGTCGCTCACTTTATGGAGACAACACTTATAGCTTGGGAGCTATTGTGGCATGTCGTCTTCACCTTAGTAGATCAAATGATAAAATACATGGGGGCATTTACGCTACTTGCTTGGCAACTCACCTCAATGTGCAGATACGCCAGCATGATCATCCTTTGCCCAGAGGTTACTTAGATAGAGCAGCTATGGAGGACCACCAGTTTATTTCTGTTGATTACCCAATTATCGATATGCCTTATAACTTAGTTTTTAGTGAGAAAATGTGGCACCCCGGCTCAGAGAAACTGGAACGCCCCGTATTCCATCCCAGAGATGGAGGAGAAGTCTTCTAGAATATGGAACAGCTTAGCATAGAACAAATCAGCTCTCTATTATTACACGGATATGATTACAAGGTCTCCGATATTACAATGAATAACATTGGTACGGCGACACTATGCCATCCTCAGTTGCTCTATGCAAGCAGAAAGCAACACGATGCAGCGGAAAAACTTCTAGCAGCGGAACAATGACGACGGTGGTGAACTCCACTCCGCAGGCTAGAAAGCTTATCCAAGCTCACACGAACGGAAACCATGACAGGAAAGCAATCAAATCCGGCATGACCTGCAAAATGGCATGACACGCCCGGTCAGTACATTGAATGTACTTGCAAGCTCACAATAATCAGAAGCATTCAAGGCAGACAACAGCATGGCAATTACAGGTTAAACATGAATTATCATGAGATCATTATAATAACATGGCATGACCAACATAAACATGATACAGCTAGAAAAATATGAGCATGACATGAACATATGAATCTGACGATACTAGCATGCAACATGACCACACTACATGCACCAATTATTCCGCTCGGGTTACCTCGTAACCAACACATGCATTACTTACCAACCTCGGACACCACACTATTATCTCAGGATCAAATAAAGCTTGGTATAAAAAATACTGTAGCGGTCATTAAATGACCATAAGGAGCTTGATCATTACCCACGACTCTCGCACAACATCACGAATGTACAACTTGGTATCCTCGGTAACACAGTGATCTTTCCGGCGATCACAACCACGACCAACACTTGGCCTCAAACCGTGATCCTTACGGCGATCACAACCACGACCAATATTTGGCCCGTGATCCTTACGGTGATCACAACCACGACCAATATTTTGGCCTATGGTCTTTACGGCAATCACAACCACGACCAATACTTGGCCCGTGATCCTTACGACGATCACAACCATGACCAACACTTGGCCCGTGATCCTTACGGCGATCACAACCACGACCACTACTTGGCCCATGATCCTTACGGCGATCACAACCACGACCAAAACTTGGTCCGTGATCCTTACGGCAATCACAACCATGACCAACACTTGGCCCGTGATCCTTAAGGCGATCACAACCATAGGTTGTCATTAATCAAGTTATTCTTATCACTATTGACTCATGGTGTGACCTACTTTTGAGTGGGCCCTTATCTGTGGGCGCGGCTATCAATTGATTTAATATACACTCTGCAGAGGTTAGTACACTGTACTCACAATACGAAACCCATGGCCTCGCACTCCCATTTGGGTGGACCAACGACGTTCCGACAAAACCATCCTACTGCCATGACACTCTCCCGGCCACTCCGACCAACTCCCCTTTGGTCTAAGTCATGGGTGGCCCCGTGCCTACCACAACACACAACAACCGCCGTCGTGGCCATGATCCCACACTGGGACCCGGATCCATATAACAACAACAGGCACACAAGGCTTATGTCCGCCTACCTGATCACGGTAGCGCACGCTCATAACCTTCCCTCATTGGAGGCACCGGCGAGAGGCACAACAATAGACCCAGTTAGGGCCGTCTCATACTGGCAAGCGTTGTTGCACTGGTCAGCTCGATTCAACGGCACCATGACTCAGCCAACAGTTGTTCAAGTTCAATTTAGTCCGGTTAAACTAGAATCATATCAACCATGAATCATATCCATGAAGCATGGCATACTAACTATCATGAACATCACCAGTACCTGAACATGTACTACTAGCAAGCATAAATATATGAAAGGAAATACTAGCAGGTAGAACATGATAACAGAGTACAAGACAACATAGCACAAAAGTGAATATGCAAATCTAAACATCACCGGAACAACGATAACCATCATTTCGACAAGCAAACATTTAATAAAGATTCAAGTTGAAAACCAAGGCTACTACATTACTATCAGGCAAGTGGGTATTGTGGCTTGCCTGGGGTGGAAGACATCACCGGGAGAAAGTGCAAGAAGCTCGCGGAAAGAATCACCAGAAATCGTTCTCTCTCAGAGGGGGATGATTAAGGGCAGGGGCAAAATGGTCATTTTCACAATGTCAAACCATAGCTAAAGTGAAACCAACAGAACGGTCTCGACAAAATGAAGAAGTGGGCGTTGGATTCACCTCAAACGGAGTTACGGGCAAAAAGATATGAATGTTTTTCTGCCAGGGACCTATTTGTAAAGAAAATATTTACAGACTGGGCCAAAACAGAAAACGGAAAGCGTATTCTGGGAAATACGCCTCCACTTATCCATGTCAGCGTGGACTGGTCAACACGGGGCAGGCTCCTGGGTCGCTTATAGGCGGGGCCCACCGCATCTTCTCTCTCCTCCCACGCCTCCTTTTTCTTCCCCCCGCTGCTCCCCCCACAGGAACAGAGGAGAGGGAGCAGCGCGAGGCCGGCGGTGACCTGGCTGGCTTCGGCCACCTTAGGCTGAGCCGCGGCCACCGGCAGACGCGAGAGGGCACGCCGCACCCATGTAGAGGGCTAGCGGGCGTCGGGGAGTAGCGGGATGGCAGCGAAGGGTCGCAGCGGCCGAGGGCAGAGGCGGCGGCCAACCTTGGGAGTCGCGGCCACATGCACTCCAGTGATGAACAAATGGGTTGGGGAGACTCTACGGGAGGTGGGGAAAGCCGTGGTGGTGGAAGAATGGAGGGAGGGGCACCGGCCGCCACGAATTTAGCCGAGCACGGCCGGCGGCCGTGGCGGCAATGTTGGTCGTGGAGGGTGTCTCGAGCTCAGGGAAGTGCATGGGCGGGGCTAGTGGATGTGCAAGAGGCCAGTGGCGAGCTCGGAGAGGCTCGGGGAGGGCTTAAATAGCCGCGGCGCGAGGGGCACGAGATGGCACCGCCGCGGACGGGTGTCCAGTGCCACGGATGCGTGCTTGCGTGCATGAACTCGGGGGCAAACGACGGGGAGGGCACAGGGGGGGTCTCACGGGGTAGAAGAGGTCGACGGACGCAGGGAGGAAGAGGCCAGGAATGAACCGAGACAAAATGGCACAGTCTGCTGGTGGGCGCACGTCGGTGAGCGTCGGCGAGGAAGCTGCCGGAGGGGGAGAGGGGTCCAGGGGAAGGGCGACGGCGCGGGCCAGCTGGTGGACACGCTCACGAGCGCAAAGACGATGAGAGGGGGAGGGGCCCGAGCAAGAAGCCATTCTGGGCGCGACCATTGCATGCCAAAGCGGTGGTCACCGCGCAGACTGGCATCAATAGGAGCCAAATGGCTGGCCAATGTTGTCTAGTGGTAAGTCCTTCGAAGTGTGGTTTCAACTGCAATGGTATTTTGGTTAAAACTGCTACGGTGAAATGGTTAGCCACCTCTAAAGTTTACTGCAGTAAACTTGGGTGAGCACTAGTGATCAACAGGAAGAGTTTTGGGAGCAATGGAGTTGTCTGTGAGGTTGAGGTAAAGAAGGTCTTTCATCCTGGTAAGTTTGAGGAGAAATGGATCAAGATTTACTGCAGTTGCTTCACAACTGACCAAAATGGTCCAGAAACTAGATCATGATGGTGCACTCACATGGAGTGTCCACTTGGGCTCATATTGGGCAAATATTTATCATTTGTACATATGAAGATGATGTAAAAAGCTCATGCCAAATGGACAAGCCAAAATGGCACTTGCTTCACAAACATCATTTTTGTCTAGAAACTTGGAATAATTTTGGTGATCAAATGGATAATTGAAATCATGCCAAAATGGGTGTAGAGATGTTTTATGGGTATAAGAATGATCTGGTAATTTATCAGGATTTTCAAGCAATATAAAATACACTTGCTTCACAACCAGAAAATAATGCCAGAATCAAAGATTTGGTCCTGTGCTCACATAGATAATTGGATGGGTCTGCAAATGGGTGGAGGTGGTTAATATGAGCACATTAAGGAGTTTGCAAAATTTGAACTCATTTGGATACTCCTAGATAGTACTTCCTTTACAAAGCCTTCTGTCTGACAGAAACTTTGAAAATTCACTTAGGAAGATTGACTAGGCAAATAAATTTGAACTTGTGCATGAGGCAATTATTTGAACAGATAATCATGCCCAAAAAGGTTGGGAGCCACTAGGAGAAATATAAATGACACTTCCTTCACAAAGTGCCATTTAGGGCAGAATAGAAAAAGGAATATTGGGGAATTATTTTTAAACTGGCCAAGGCAATGTTTGGGCATATTTGAGATATATATTACCCAAAATAATTATGAGAATTATTTGTGAATTTTTGGATGGACAGAAATATAGGTTGCTTCAGAATCTAGGGCAGATAGGGTCATTCCTTTAATGAAAAAGGAATATTCCCTAGAAAAAGAATTTTAGGGTTTGGTCAAAGGAGTGAAGGGACATGATCTTGCCAAGGTTTTGAGAATGATGAGCCACTTGGGAGGGGGAATTAGGATGATTTCCCAGGTGGCAAGGCCACAGAAGCACTCAAAAAAGAGAAACAGAGCAAAAACCAAATAAATTAACAGAAAAGGAAAAGGGCCAAAATCCAGACTATTACAGAAAACTCATGATATTATTCCATTGCCTGCACCTGCTTTGTTTGATCATATTGCCAGGGGCGGATACATGATTATGCCTGAGGACATTGTCGCTTACCGGAACAACATGGCTGCAGCACAGGAGGAGCCTCAACAGTGGGACCCTTTGGTGCCTACTCCCCAGCACTTCAACATTGGACCTCACGGCTTCTACGACTGGTGATTACCAAGTGAGCCCAAAATATGTTTCTTGCTTCTTTTTGATTTTTTCTTCCTAGTTTAAATTGTTGTAGCACTAAAAAGAAAACCCCAAAAGATTTCCTTGTTCTTCTTTTACTTGTTGGGAGCTTTCCCATGTAAATAGTTGTTCTCGTTTTTTATTTTCTCTTTTCATTTGCTTATTTACGAAAAACCAAAAACTCCAAAAATATTTCAGTGTGTTTCTCTGAATTTCTTTTCTTTTTAATGAGTCATACCGAGGAGAAGACCTGGATGAAAATGTTGAGTGGCTCTCATTTGCATTATTGATCTGCTAAAGAGCCCATATTACCTTGTCTTCTCGTATTGAATAAAATGTTTGTAGATTCCAGCTTAGTCCACAACATTCTTGCACTATTACTATTTTCAAATCGTTTGTTCGTGCTAGTGAAAGGTAATAACGACAATATTAGATGAACTGGCCGTGGCAGAGAGAAACGAGTATGAACTCGACTTGTTCTATTTTTGTAAATATTTTTAACCTAGTATCCATGATTCAGCCTATTATGATCAAACATGTTTGCAATGACTATTAGAGATTATAGTTTCTCATGCCATGCATAAGTTGCTAGGAGTGAATACTGACTTATCTTGGGTATCAACATTGTGTTAAAATGATTGTGATGTACTATGATGATATGGTATCCTCCTCTGAATGTTCGAGTGGCTTGACTTGGCACATGTTCATGCATGTAGTTGAATCAAAACCAACATAGCATCTATCATATCTGCTTTTCTACTACTAGTCCATTCAGTTTCGACACTAAAATTCAGTTTCGACAGTTAAATTCAGTTTCGATAGTTAAGTTCAGAGATGAGCGGCTGATGTGTTTTACATCTAGCACTTTTGTAACACCCCAAAAATTTAACCAAGTTTTTGATATTAAAATCTTGTCAGGAGTTTTAAATTTTTGCATTCTGGACTTTTCTGTGGATTACAGAAAGAAAACTCTTCTTTTTATGTTATTGAGTTTTATCTTTCCCTGGTGGAGCTTTCCAAAATTTTGGACTCCTATGCCATCTCATTAAAACAATTTCTAAATCAGTAGATTTATATATTAAATTATTTCACCCTGAGCTTTAATCATTAAAATGGCTTGTTTTAATTTTTGGAGCTCTGTTTGTATTGCAACCTATTGATAACTTTAACTAGTATTTCAACCAAAATTTGGAGATGTCATGTGATGCCCTAGATCAGTTTTGTGTTATAACAAAATTATTTCATTGCTTATTTTGAGTGTTACACATGTTTTTCTTCTCTGGTCAAGTGGGCAATTTTGCACTACAACCCAATTAAATATTTCCCTTGAGCCTCCACCAAAATTATGGGATATCAGTAGTAGGACGCCATCCAACTTTATGCAAAAACATAGTGATGTTCTTTGGAAAATTTTAGTGCATCAACCTTTTTTTCATTCTGGACTAGACTTGTGTTTTCTACTGCAACCCCATCCTTCCTTGCTCAAGTGACCTTGTGCTTTCTCATGCTTGTAGCCAACCCTACAAAACCCCTAAGTCCAGGAGCATGCACTCTTTGGAACATTTTTGGTCCATGTAATGATGCCATCTACTCCCTGTCCAGAAGTGTGGTTTTGCAAAACTTGCACTAGCAAGTTTCTCCTTGTTGCAAACCAACTTCACCACCCTCTCTTACATCCATAGAGACACTGATCTAGAGATTTTGGCCACTCCAAGAACTACCTTGGTGCCTTGGGAATTTTGTCAAACACCCTGAGTGCACAGCCAGATTTGGCATGACTTCAAGTTTACTTAGTAAACTTGAACCCCTGACCAATCCACCATGTCCCTTTAGTCCCTTGCTAACCTTAGACTAGTCCTGTTTCTTGCCAGCTTCAACCGCAACCTCTAGGCTGCCCTGTCTTTTTGTCGAGCATGTCCCGGATGCGTTTGGCACCCACGAGCGCCCGAGCCGCCGCGTCACGCCTCGCACTCAATCCGGCCCGTGACCGGTCCCGGCCAACACTCCATGTTCCCCTGCACCTCCACACCACCCCGACCAACCTGGCACCCCGCAGCGCCACCGTCAGGACGGCCGTGGTGGCTAGCTGGCGGACGCTTGCAGCCCCGGCCGTGTCGGCGCCGCCCAAGCCACCAGCGCTTGCCACCTGCCTCCTGGAGCAGTGCGTGCTCATCCACAGCTCCATCCTCTAGCGCGCGTCGCCGCCACGTCGCCCTAGCTACAGAAGGCGGTCGCCGGCAAGCTTATCCACGGCCACCGCAAACCGACTTCCATCACCTATATAAGGAGACCCCGAGCTCAAACCCGCACAAAGGCAGCCTCACACCGTCCCACTCGTGCCCCCTTTCCAGTCAATCGATGGGAGAGGGTCGTCTCCTTCCTCTCCGGCAACTCCAGCCTCCATCACTAACCAGGCCATTCCGGCGCCACCAGGACCTCCCCCTCTCCACTCTCTCCACCAGGAACCCCCTCACCCTCTCGTGAGTCCGTCCCCCTACTCAGTCTTGATCCGGACTCACCGCGGGCGAAATCACACTTTTTTCGACGACCTCTGTCCGCCGCGGAGCTCGCCGCCGGCAGCTCCGTCCACCCCAGAGGAAGAAACCACCATCGGAGTAACCGCCTCGACCCCCTGAGCCCAAGTGTGACCTCCATTTGTCGAGCGGTGCCGCCGTTCACCGGCGAGGGTCGCCGGAGTCCCGCCCCCTCTCTCGGGCGGAGGAAGAGGAGGGAAGTGGACTAGTCAAACCTGACCAGTGGGCCAGGCGGGCCCACTGTCAGTGACTCAGGCACAGTCCACGCTGGATAAGTGGAAGCGCATTTCCAAAATGCGCCTTCGACGTGTACTTATATTTCGAAGCGTTTTCTTTTCTGTTTTTATTTTAAATATCAGATTTTTGACCAAACTTTGACCGGCTGTATCTTTTTAAATACAGCTCCAAATGAATTAATTCTTTTTCCTACCTCTTTCAAATATTGTCTAGTTTATTTTAAGATTTATTTGACAAAATTTCAAAATAACTTTTTGTGCTGTTTTGTTTTGTGTGTTAATTCATATATATTCTTTTAAATAGGATTTTTGAAGATTTCAAGATGTTTTGGATGCACCCTTCTTTCCCATGGCCTGAAGGCAAGCATTCTGAACCCTGGTGTAATACTTTTTGTGTGTGTTGTTGACTCGGTGATAACACCACCTCGACGCGCGCATGCGTCATTTTATGTGAGGATGTGATCCTACCCATGGGTACATATTGATGATTTTATGCTGATGAAGTTGGCATGATTTGTGATGGAAATCACCGTCATACGTCTTTCTTGCATACCGGAAGGGAAGCCGGGAAGGCCTCTGTCTTGGGTAGACACGGTCTTGTCCCTAATCCTCTGTCGAGACGATCGTGTCCGGTATGGCATGAGGGGTATGTCGCGTGATGCTTCTATCTGCTGTTTGAAATATATGCATTGTTATGTTAATCATGCAGGAAATATTACAACTTCCTGAGTCGACTGTAGATCGATTCTTGTGCCAGTAAACCCCATACTTGCTTCGTACTACCACTCGTCTCTACAATAAGTAGGGTACGGTTCAGTAAGTTGTCAACCCCTTTCCTAGCACACACCGTACAGAGAGGCCGTGGTGGAAGATACTGGAGGCATCCGGTAGTCATGCCACCGGGTCCGGGAGCATGGGTGTTTCGGTTGTAGCCGAAGGGGGTAGCTTCCCCAGTTTTGCGCGCGGTATAAATTTTGTGGTCCCATGTTACATCGAGGTTGTAGCCTCCCCACTTAGAGTTTTGCTTGACAGGTGTCGTGGGTGATTCCAAACACATGTGAGTTAAGCTGGTGTGTGCAAGTTAGGTGTGTTTTCAACAAAAAGACCGTAGACGGAATTAGTCCCGGTGGACTATAGGAATCTGTTACTCGTGGGTAAAGAGTACACCCTCTGCAGAGATTAAAACCTATTCGAATAGCCGTGTCCATGGTTAAGGACTATAGTCTGGGATGGGTCAAGTGTCGGTCTTAGTGTCGGTCTTTGGAGGTGAAACTGTTAAATTAGAACTGGAATTACTACCTGTGACTTTTGATAATTATGATTATTATTATTGTTGACTAACCCGTGTTATTATTGTTATTATCGAGTATCTCTGGGATGGTTCTACCTCCGGGATATTCACTATGATTGTTTCTTTTAAAGCCCTTTATGTGGTGTCGCTCAGACGCCCGACTGTGGTATTTCTTTTAAAGGCCTTTATGTGGTGTCGCTCAGACGCCCGACTGTGGCATTTCTTTTAAAGCCCTTTATGTGATGTCGCTCAGACGCCCGACTGTGGTATTTCTTTTAAAGCCCTTTATGTGGTGTCGCTCAGACGCCCGACTGTGCCATTTCTTTTAAAGCCCTTTATGTGGTGTTGCTCAGGCGCCCGACTGTGGCATTTCTTTTAAAGCCCTGTATGTGGTGTCGCTCAGACGCCTGACTGTGGCATTTCTTTTAGAGCCCTTTATGTGGTGTCTCTCAGACGCCCGACTGTGGCATGTTTATTATTTATTTCAAAATTTTAATATTGCTATGTTATTGCATATTGATATTTAACATGCTTGTATGCATCAGAGCTTTATTTATCATTGGTAACTGACGTCATGTTCATATAATATTTTCAGCACATCACTGTCATATTATGCCTGTGTTCATAATGTTTGCGAGTACATTCAAAGTACTCACTGGCTTGTCCCTAGCTATTGTCTTGGACATATTTTCTTGCGCGGAGAGGAGAGACCACGCCGACAGCCCCGGAACTTAAGCAACAGTGATAGCAGTCTCGCGAAGATAGGAGTTAACCTGGTCAGCTGTTCCTGTGGGAACATGGAGTCCCATATACACTGATGATCCACAAAGCGCTTCCGCCATCAACCACTAGAAACCATTTGTTGTACTCACAGGCCAGAACGGTCTTGTACTACATATTTTGTATTTTGCTTGGAATTTCTATATCAAGTTGGTGCTTCATCAGCTAACAGTTATCCTGGGGCTGGTGAGCACAAGGGCCATTTTCTGGAAATTATGACCCGGAGAATCGGTCCCCATAGACTTGGTACCAGAGCCAGGCTGACTAGTGGCTAATCCTATCTTAGCCAGGTCGGATAACTTAGGTAAACCAACCTACCGGACCCTAACCAAAACCCCAGCCAAGCTTCCCGTGCAAGATAGCCACACAGTGATCCCGACACTTTTGGCAGTCGGTGCCCAACCTATCAGCCTAGCCTATCAATCACACGCCAGTGACCGATGGCAAAAATGTCTCATTCGCAAGCGTGCGAAGGAAGACTCCGTTCCCTTTTCTATAAAAAGGGCACGCTAACCTCAACCCGGCCTAGCACAGCCTCTTCCCCAACCTAGCCACAATGCCTGGTCCCATAGTGCACAATGAGACCACAACAACCAATCTTGGAGGTTTCGTGACCATACTCGCAAACCTCACCCGTCGTGCCTACGCGTTAGAAGAGCCCCCAGAATATGTTGTGTACCAAGGACGCAAGAGCGGTGAAGACCGCCAATTCTGGGCCACTGTGCACATCTACGGTAGGGGTTTGTCGCCAGAACGCCCCTATAGGTTCACCGGAAGAATAACTTCCTTCGAGCCACAAGCCATCCAGCTAGCCGCTCGAGAAGCTATAGTTCAACTCCGGCAGTTGTCGCCAGAGTTAACTGTCGCTCGTTCTACTATTACCCCAGGCGTGAAGGGTATGGTAGACCACCCCAAGTTGCCAACAAAGATCACGAGACAGATCCCGCATTGTTGCACCTAGTGCGCTATGTAAGTGCACTAGAGGCATTGTTCGATCAAATCACTATTGATCTGATCGCAGCTCGAGGAGAGCTGGTTCGCCGAGCCCCGGCAAGCAGGGAAGCCGAGTCCGACGCCGACAACCCAGTCCTGCTGTTTGGACACCTGATCGAGACCCTGAGGTCAGCTCCAACTAGTGGCCAAGGTGTCTTGATGACCCCAGAAGTGCTTCGTCACCTTTTGGGAGCACACTCCAACAGGATTGTGGCCAACAATCCCCGCGATGGTCATCATCGCTACCCCGACCCTGCAGTTCCTCCGCCATCTCCGACTAAACCCAGCAGTGAGACACGTGGAGAAGCCTCGACATCCACCAGACACGCCCATTTAGACGTAAATGAGGTAGACTAAGCTGTACGAGTAGTGCCAAGTCTCAGTGTATCCCCGCTTTGTAATCATGTAATCTTGTGTATTAACGCAGCCTGTCGTTGTGCCTCTGTTTTAATGGTAGCCTTGCATATTTTTGTCAGTGCATAGTTGCACATTTTCCGGGCACAGCTACCAAAACCAACCCCGACGACACCCACAGTAACACGTCTCTTTATGAGATATGTATATCTCTGACACTGACCCCGACCTTTGGAGCTAATCTGGCAGATTTATTACCTTTCACCACAGTAAATAAACCAGCCAGATGCTATATAAGAAGGCCACCTTGTGACCTTACCCAGCAACCTTCACCTCGTGCACCACTCCCAAAACCTTTTCTTGCCATGCCGAGCCCTAGTATTTATCGGAGAACCCCAGATGCAACCCAGGTAGCTTTGTCAAAATATTGTGGGACTTTACCTGCAGTACCATGGGTTCTACCCAGCCACCCCAGTACAAGCTGTTCAAATCGAGAATCACCCCTTCCACCTCGGAATATTGGGCAGCAGTACACATTCCTCCCGTAGACCCCAACCAAGATCCACCGGAGGTTTCCTTCATGGGGAAATCTATGCCAACCCCACGTTTGGCCATAGAGGCTGCTGCGAACAAAGCGATTGCTCGTCTTCGATCCGCAGTGCCCTATGCCCGCGAGCGAGGATATTATTACTTTCTGAGCCATGCAACTCCCGGGGGAGTAACATCTTTTCCCGGTGGGCGAATTGAGAGAGACCCAGTACTGGACAACCTCATCCAGTACATCATCGCGCAAGAGCATTTGAACCAGCGAGTGATGGATTATCTCCAGAATCTCACTGATCTGAATCCTCAGATTGCAATCGGCAGACCACTGAGGCCCGATCCGGAGAGACTCATACATCGGCTGGTCAACCCACTCCCTCCGATAGAAGAGGAGTGTGTTCCACTACCAGAGACTTTTCCTCGAGACCCTGTCCAGTTACCATTCTCATTTTAGACGTCACTGCTGTATTTGTTATTTCAGCATTTATTATTATGTTGTAACTTATGCATGGTACCTTGAATTTGTGCGACGAGTCGAGTATTAAGTTTTTACATTTGTGAGTGGTTTTCTTCGTGAGCAACCTGTGTAACCGCGAAAAATCCTGGAATGAGATTTTCTTCTTCCAGAATTGCTGCATCTTTTATCCTCTCGCTGCATGGATTATTTGTTTTATTTCACGCAGCACCACGGCAGCAGACCCACAACCACTCGGACCTTACACTGCTTGAAATACACGCAACCATGTTGCATGTCACCAACCACCCTTCTAAGCACTCCACATGCCGCCAAGGGAGAGATTAGCAGATAATCATCCGGACACTATCCACCTCCAACACACCGATAACGGTTAACACTCGGGATTACGCCTAATCCTCGTGATCACCGCCACCGCGGAGAGCCAGCACCCGAGCGGCAGCATCACAACAATCATCATAGATCATCGCGCACAGGAGCACAGAGAGCCCCAGCACTACCGCCAGCCCTCCACACACCAGGATCACGTACCAGTCCGGCACCGTCTCCGCCATTGGAGCCTCGTCTCGAGCTCCGGTGAGTAGAAATGGAGGAGAAGAAGGAGGAGAACCAAGGCCAGGTGCGAAGATGAAGAAGGAGCACCGCGGTCGTTTTATAGCTCGGGATCGGTGTACAGTGGACGAAGTCCACCAGCACCGCTCGTCGCCCGATCGCCGGTGTTCGGAGGCGAATCCGCGAGCAGTGCCGACAGCGCACTGGCCCGCGACGTGAGTGCACACTGCACCGGCAGCAAGCACGCCGCGCACTACCGCAGTACGGCCTAGATGCTCTACGCGCTAGACGTCGCCGGTGGAGAAAGCCGGGAAAGCACACGGGAGAGAGGAAGAAGAGAGAGCCAGAGGAAGAAGGAGAGACTGACAGTGGGCTCCGGTCCCACCTGTCAGCCAGAGGGAGCACTGTGCTCTCAGGTACGACCAGCGTATTGTTGAATTTAGAATTTATTCTAAATTCACTATGTCTCGCGTAGAAATCACTCGTTGTCCTGAACGTGGAATTTCTCCACACAACGCTAGTGCCCACACTGTAGTTATTCACCACTTATTGCCCTCTCACTATAGCCTCTTTTTACCGCTTGTGTAAAATGATCTTTTGATCTAGTAAAAGTATTTTTGTTTTACAAACCTTAGCAAATCTCGAGGACGAGATTTTTTTAAGGGGGTTAGTAATTGTAACACCCCAAAAATTTAACCAACTTTTTGATATTAAAATCTTTCCAGGAGTTTTAAATTTTTGCATTCTGGACTTTTCTATGGATTTCATAAAGAAAACTCTTCTTTTTATGTTATTGAGTTTTATCTTTCCCTGGTGGAGCTTTCCAAAATTTTGGACTCCTATGCCATCTCATTAAAACAATTTCTAAATCAGTAGATTTATATATTAAATTACTTCACCCTGAGCTTTAATCATTAAAATGGCTTGTTTTAATTTTTGGAGCTTTGTTTGTACTGCAACCTGTTGATAACTTTAACTAGTATTTCAACCAAAATTTGGAGATGTCATGTGATGCCCTAGATCACTTTTGTGTTATAATAAAATTATTTCATTGCTTATTTTGAGTGTTACACATGTTTTTGTTCTCTGGTCCTGTGGGAAATTTTGCACTGCAACCCAATTAAATATTTCCCTTGAGCCTCCACCAAAATTATGGGATATTAGTAGTAGCATGCCATCCAACTTTATGCAAAAACATAGTGATGTTCTTTGGAAAATTTGAGTGCATCAACCTTTTTTTCATTCTGGACCAGACTTGTGTTTTCTACTGCAACCCCATCCTTCCTTGTTCAAGTGACCTTGTGCTTTCTCATGCTTGTAGCCAACCCTGCAAAACCCCTAAGTCCAGGAGCATGCACTCTTTGGAACATTTTTGGTCCATGTAATGATGCCATCTACTCCCTGTCCAGAAGTGTGGTTTTGCAAAACTTGCACTAGCAAGTTTCTCCTTGTTGCAAACCAACTTCACCACCCTCTCTTACATCCACAGAGACACTGATCTGGAGATTTTGGCCACTCCAAGAACTACCTTGGTGCCTTGGGCATTTTGTCAAACACCCTGAGTGCACAGCCAGATTTGGCATGACTTCAAGTTTACTTAGGAAACTTGAACCCCTGACCAATCCACCATGTCCCTTTAGTCCCTTGCTAACCTTAGACTAGTCATGTTTCTTGCCAGCTTCAACCGCGAGCTCTAGGCTGCCCTGTCTTTTCCTCGAGCATGTCCCGGGCGTGCTCTGGGCGTGCCCAGAACGTGCGTTTGGCACCCACGAGCGCCCGAGCCGCCGCGTCACGCCCCGCACTCAATCCGGCCCGTGACCGGTCCCAGCTAACACTCAGTGTTCCCCTGCACCGCCACACCACCCCGACCAACCTGGCACCCCACAGCACCACCGTCAGGATGGCCGTGGCGGCTAGCTGGCGGACACTTGCAGCCCCGGCCGTGTCAGCGCCGCCCAAGCCACCAGCGCTTGCCACCTGCCTCCTAGAGCAGTGCGTGCTCATCCACAGCTCCATCCTCTAGTGCGCGTCGCCGCTACATCACCCTAGCTACAGAACGGCGGTCGCCGACAAGCTTATCCACGGTCGCCGCAAACCGACCTCCATCGCCTATATAAGGAGACCACGAGCTCAAACCCGCACGAAGGCAGCCTCACACCGTATTACTCGTGCCCCCTTTGCCGTCAATCGATGGGAGAGGGCCGTCTCCTTCCTCTCCGACAACTCCAGCCGCCATCACTAACCAGGCCATTCCGGCGCCACCAGGACCTCCCCCTCTCCACTCTCTCCACCAGGAACCCCCTCATCTTCTCGTGAGTCCGTCCCCCTACTCAGTCTTGATCGGGACTCACCACGGACGAAATCACACTTTTTTCGACGACCTCCGTCCGCCGCGGAGCTCGTCGCCGGCAGCTCCGTCCAACCCAGAGGACAAAACCACCACCGGAGTAACCGCCTCAACCCCCTGAGCCCATGGGTGACCTCCGTTTTTCGAGCGGTGCCGCCGTTCGCCGGCGAGCGTCGCCGGAGTCCCTCCCCCTCTCTCGGGCGGAGGAAGAGGAGGGAAGTGGACTAGTCAAACCTGACCAGTGGGCCAGGCGGGCCCACTGTCAGTGACTCAGGCATAGTCCACGCTGGATAAGTGGAAGCGCATTTTCGAAGCGTTTTCTTTTCTGTTTTTATTTTAAATATCAGATTTTTGACCAAACTTTGACCGGCTGTATCTTTTTAAATACAGCTCCAAATGAATTAATTCTTTTTCCTACCTCTTTCAAATATAGTCTAGCTTATTTTAAGATTTATTTGACGAAAATTCGAAACAACTTTTTGTGCTATTTTGTTTTGTGTGTTAATTCATATATATTCTTTTAAATAGGATTTTTGAACATTTCAAGATGTTTTGGATGCACCCTTCTTTCCCATGGCCTGAAGGCAAGCATTCTGAACCCTGGTGTAATACTTTTTGTGTGTGTTGTTGACTCGGTGATAACTGCACCTCGACGCGTGCATGCGTCATTTTATGTGAGGATGTGATCCTACCCATGGGTGCAATTGATGATTTTATGCTGATGAAGTTGGCATGATTTGTGATGGAAATCACCGTCATACGTCTTTCTTGCATACCGGAAGGGAAGCCGGGAAGGCCTCTGCCTTGGGTAGACACGGTCTTGTCCCTAATCCTCCGTCGAGATGATCGTGTCCGGTATGGCATGAGGGGTATGTCGCGTGATGTTTCTATCTGCTGTTTGAAATATATGCATTGTTATGTTAATCATGCAGGAAATATTACAACTTCCTGAGTCGACCGTAGATCGAGTCTTGTGCTAGTAACCCCCATACTTGCTTCGTACTACCACTCGTCTCTACAATAAGTAGGGTACGGTTCAGTAAGTTGTCAACCCCTTTCCTAGCACACACCGTACAAAGAGGCCATGGTGGAAGATACTGGAGGCATCCGGTAGTCATGCCACCGGGTCCGGGAGCATGGGTGTTTCGGTTGTAGCCGAAGGGAGTAGCTTTCCCAGTTTTGCGTGCAGTATAAATTTTGTGACCCCATGTTACGTCGAGGTTGTTGCCTCCCCACTTAGAGTTTTGCTTGACAGGTGTTGTGGGTGATTCCAGTCACATGTGAGTTAAGCTGGTGTGTGCAAGTTAGGTGTGTTTTCAACAACAAGACCGTAGACGGAATTAGTCCCGATGGACTATAGGAATCCGTTACTCATGGGTAAAGAGTACACCCTCTGCAGAGATTAAAACCTATTCGAAGAGCCATGTCCATTGTTAAGGACTACAGTCTGGGATGGGTCAAGTGTCGGTCTTAGTGTCGGTCTTCGGAGGTGAAACTGTTAAACTAGAACTGGAATTACTACCTGTGACTTGTGATAATTATGATTATTATTATTGTTGACTAACCCGTGTTATTATTGTTATTATCGAGTATCTCTGGGATGGTTCTACCTCCGGGATATTCACTATGATTGTTTCTTTTAAAGCCCTTTATGTGGTGTCGCTCAGACGCCCGACTGTGGTATTTCTTTTAAAGCCCTTTACATGGTGTCGCTCAGACGCCCGACTATGGCATTTCTTTTAAAGCCCTTTATGTGGTGTCGCTCAGACGCCCGACTGCGGCATTTCTTTTAAAGCTCTTTATGTGATGTCGCTAAGACGCCCGACTGTGGCATTTCTTTTAAAGCCCTTTATGTGGTGTCGCTCAGACGCCCGACTGGGGCATTTCTTTTAAAGCCCTTTATGTGGTGTTGCTCAGGCACCCGACTGTGGCATCTCTTTTAAAGCCCTGTATGTGGTGTCGCTCAGACGCACGACTGTGGCATTTCTTTTAGAGCCCTTTATGTGGTGTCGCTCAGACGCCCGACTGTGGAATGTTCATTATTTATTTCAAAATTTTAATATTGCTATGTTATTGCATATTCATATTTAACATGCTCGTACGCATCAGAGCTTTATTTATCATTGGTGACTGACGTCATGTTCATATAATATTTTCAGCACATCACTGTCATATTATGCCTGTGTTCATAATGTTTGCGAGTACATTCAAAGTACTCACTGGCTTGTCCCTGGCTATTGTCTTGGCCAGATTTTCTTGCGCGGAGAGGAGCGGCCACGCTGACAGCCCCGGAACTTAAGCAACGGTGATAGCAGTCTCGCGAAGATAGGAGTTAACCTGGTCAGCTGTTCCTGTGGGAACATGGAGTCCCATATACACTGATGATCCACAAACCGCTTCCGCCATCAACCACTAGAAACCATTTGTTGTACTCACAGGCCAGAATGGTCTTGTACTACATATTTTGTATTTTGCTACGAATTTCTGTATCAAGTTGGTGCTTCATCAGCTAACAGTTATCCTGGGGCTGGTGAGCGCAAGGACCATTTTTGGAAATTATTACCCGGAGAATCGGTCCCCACAACTTTGTGGTTATGTATTTTACGTCATCTATTGGAGATGCTATTAGAATTCCACTCAGGTTAATAGTGTCTCTCTTGTCCTGCTTTAGCCTCGCCATCGTATAACTCACCGGAGCTGCTCCAACGACGAAACCCTCCATCACAGCTGAGCAATACCTTGAGCTCCATCTCCAGACGCCTAAGATCTTCTTCCCCTCCTCTGATAGCCAAATCAGCCAGAGCATCCTCACCGACCAACCCAATCACGCTGAGATCGACATGGCTTCGCCAAAAAGGTTGTACACTTGATGCATCTTTTTTACTCTACATGTTATATATATTGTCCACTGAGCACACGTAGTAACGTGAAATATGATTAGTTTCTCCTACTATATGACAACCAATGAGGTACCAGGCAACTTTGCTATCCATGATGGACTCTCTTGAACGCCATCATTATTTATCTCTGCGCGTTTGAGCTGTGCATTTGTAGATGGGCCTGGGAGTTGAGCTAGTAGGGCAGTGGCCTGGGTCTAAAGTAGTAGAAGTTGCACAAAATGATTTTTTGAGTGTAGGCTTTTCCCTGCTCAAGCCGTCCTACTAGAATCACCAGTGCTTGAAAGGAAAAGTGAAGGAAAAACATAGAAATTGGAACGTTTCCTATGGTATTACTATACATGCATTTGGTTCAAAGGAATGGAGCAAAGGAAAACGGTAGGATTTATTGCTTTATTGTCTCCTTGAAAGAAAAATCGTAGGAATTTTAATATCCACTTGTCCTACTTTTCAAATTCCTATTCATGAAGCACAACACTAAGAAATACTAGCATAATAGCATTATAAACTTACATTTTCTTGTGGTTTGACTTAATCTCCCCATGTTTCTTTGCATCCTGTGATCTTCCAATTCTTGTGAACCAAACACCCAGATTGGCAGAAATCTTGTGTTTTTAAATTCTCTATTTTACACGTGCATTCCTATCCTATTCATGTGTATTTATGATACGTCTCCAACGTATCTACTTTTCCTAACGCTTTTCCTCTTGTTTTGGACTCTAATTTGCATGATTTGAACGAAACTAACCCCAGACTGACACTGTTTTCAGCAGAACTACCATGGTGTTACTTTTGTGCAGAAATAGAAGTTCTCGGAATGGAACGGAACTTTGTGAGATTGTTTATATCAAATAAGAGAAATTTTGGAGCCAGGAGGGACCTAAGGGGGGTAGCTGGGTGGGCACAACCCACCAGGGCGCGCCTGTGGTGGGTGCTACCCACCTGGTGGCCCCGCTGACCCTCTAACTGACACTATAAAATCCCATATTTCCAGAAAAAAATAGGGAGAAAGAATTATCGCATTTCACGAGAAGGAGCCGCCGCCAAGCCCTGTTCTTCCTCGGGAGGGTAGATCTGGAGTCCATTTGGGGCTCCAGAGAGGGGGATCTTCGATCTTCATCATCACCAACACATCTCCATCACCAATTCAATGATGCTCCCCATCGGGAGTGCGTAATTCCTTCGTAGGCTCGCTGGTCGGTGATGAGTTGGATGAGATTCATCATGTAACCGAGTTAGTTTTTTTAGGGCTTGATCCCTAGTATCCACTATGTTTGGAGATTGATGTTGCTATGACTTTGCCATGCTTAATTCTTATCACTTTGGGCCCAGGTGCCATGATTTCGGATCTGAACCGTTTATGTTATCACCATTATATCCATGTTCTAGATCCGATCTTGCAAGTTATAGTCACTTACGCTTTATGATTCCGCAACCCCGGAGTGACAATAGTTGGGACCACTCCCGGTGATAACCGTAGTTTGAGGAGTTCATGCATTCATCGTGTGCTAATGATTTGTTCTGGTTCTCTATTAAAAGGAGGCCTTAATATCCCTTAGTTTCCAATAGGATCCCGCTACCACGGGAGGGTAGGACAAAATATGCCATGCAAGTTCTTTCCATAAGCACGTATGACTATTTACAGAATACATGGTGTCGTGGAATAGTCACGGCAGATGTCCTAGTGAAAGGACTTAGTCATGGAGCCATCACAACTAGGTACCTTAAAGGGGTTAAAATGGAACAAAGGACATGGGAATTTATACTGGTTCAGTCCTTTGCAGAGAAGGTAAAGGCCTAATCCAGTTTCAGGTTGTATTGCTTATGTCTCGATCACCAGGGAGCGAATCTGCTTGACCTAGCTTTCGATCTGTTGTTTCTTGTCCTGAACCGCCGCTGGGTCGTCCCTTTATATACACAGGTCGACGCCCAGCGGCTCACGGAGTCCCGGCCGGCTCATAGACAACGTGTCCGGCTCGGTGACTATCTATACATTCCTTACGATACAAGTCTTACATATATGGCGGTTTATCTCTACGGGGCTTAAGTCATCCTTTGGGCCTTGGGCCCTAACCTTGAACCGCCATCTTTAATATCCTCGTGGGCTTCATATGATAACTTGAAATAGGTATAACCCGGCCCCTCCTGGGCGGGTCATATCTGATGGGTATATCCCCAACACATGCCTACATTATGTTTATGAACTGGAGCTGGTGCCGTATCGCCCTAGGTTATAACTGTCTCATGATGAATATCATCCAAAGAGTCACTGATCCAATGCCTACGAATTTATCATATATTGTTCTTCCTAAGTTACTACTATTGCTACTGCTATCGTTACTACTATATTATCACTGCTATCACTGTTATTGTTACCGTTACTACTACTTCTATCATCAAAACTATCATACACTATGCTACTAATCACTTTGCTGCAGATAATTAATCTCCAGGTGTGGTTGAATTGACAACTCAGCTGCTAATACCTTCGAATATTCTTTGGTTCCCCTTGTGTTGAATCTATAAATTTGGGTTGAATACTCTACCCTCAAAAACTGTTGCGATCCCCTATACTTGTGGGTTATCAAGACCTTTTTCTAGCGCCGTTGCTGGGGAGCATAGCTATATTTGTTGAGTCACTTGGGATTATTATCACATTATGACTATGAAGAATCTGAAGGATGCTAAGAATATGATTTTTCCCTCAAAGACGAGGGGAGGTAAGGAACTGCCATCCAGTTCTGCTATAGATTCACCTTCTGTTATAAGTAAACTTGCAACACCAAAACATGCTATTAATTCTAATATGTCGCAAATTATTGATGATGCTACTTCTGCAATGAATGCTACTCATGATGATGCTAGTACCTTGCTTGATGATGATATGCCACTAGGTGAATTTCTTGATGAACAAATTGCTAGAGTAAGACAACATGATATTTTTGAATCTGATGATGAACTTGAAACTGGAAATCTTGAAACACCTACTAGAACTAGTCCTCCTAGATATGAATTGTCAAAGGTACCGAAAGGTTATACTATGAGTGAGGAGACAAGTAGAGATATTCTTGCTTATAAGGATGGAGATGATCTAGAGAAATTATTATACAAGTATAAAGAAAGATCTCTGAATGCTACAATGAAATGTGATCCTGAGTTTGCTACTTCACCTATTGTTATTGCTGATAAGGATTATGAATTCTCTGTCGACCCAGAGTTAATCACTTTGGTTGAATCTGATCCTTTCCATGGTTAGGAAACTGAAACTTAGTGGCACATCTTACTAAGTGGAATGATATAGCTACCCTTTTTGCTCATGATGAGAATATTCTCTACTATTATATTCTCAAGTTATTTCCGTTCTCATTAAAGGGTGATGCTAAAGCTTGGTGCAATACTCTTGCTCCTGGTTGTGTGCGTGGTCCCCAGGATATGATCTATTACTTCTCTGAAAAATATTTCCCTGCTCATAAGAAACAAGCTGCCTTGTAGGAAATATTTAACTTTGTGCAAATTGAAGAAGAGAGTCTCCCAAAAGCTTGGGGGAGGCTTCTCCAATTGTTTAATGCTTTGCCTGATCATCCTCTTAAGAAAAATGAAAAACTTGATATCTTCTATAATGGACTAACCGATGCTTCTAGGGACTTCCTAGATAGTTGTGCTAGTTGTGTTTTCAGGGAACAAACTATTGGGCAAGCTGAAGAATTATTGAATAGCATATTGAAAAATTATGATGATTGGCCTCCTCCTAAAGCACCTATTAAACCCACTCCAAAGAACAGGGGTATCTTATATCTCAGTCCTGAAGATATGCAAGAGGCAAAGAAATCTAGGAAGGAAAAAGGTATTAAGGCCGAGGATATTAAAAATTTACCACCTATCAAAGAAATACATGGGCTGGAAGCCCTAAGTTGGTAGAGGTAAAATCTTTAATGAAATTCAATGATAGTGATGATCCTCATAATAAACATCCTATCTAATGCCTTTATGATATTGATAATTACATTAGAAAGAAAGATCACTTCAATGCAATTGTTATGAAATGATTGAAATACAACTCTGATATGATGGCTCGCTTAAGTGACTTGTTATTTAGAATCTCAAATGATGTTACAGGTGTAGGAAAACATGCCTCTATGGTTCAAACTCAATTAGAACAAGTTGCTAAATCTCAAAGAGAGTTACTTGATGAAATGAACAATAATATAAGTGACTTTGCTATTAGAGTAGCTACTATAGGAGGTAAAATGACTCCGGAACCACTTTATCCTGAGGGACACCCTAAGATAATTGAACAAGATTCTCAAAGGAACAACACCACTATACCTAGTTCTTCTAAAAAGAAAAAGAAGAAGAAAAATGATAAGACTTTGCCTACCTCTAGTGAACCTGTAATAGAAAAACCTCCTAATAATGATAATGAAGTTTATATCTCTGATGCTGAAAGTCAATCTGGTAATGAACACTCACCTTCTGATAATGAAAAAGATAATTATGAGGTTCATGAAAACACTCAACCTAATGATAAAGAACCAGAGAAAGATGTTGTGATAAAACCAGCTATTGATCTTCATAACCCACAACCTAAGAATAAAAGATATGATAAAAGAGACTTTGTTGCTAGAAAACACAGAAAGGAGAGAGAGAACCATGGGTTCAAAAGCCTATGCCCTTTCCACCTAAGTCAACTAAAAAGAAAGATGATGAAGAATTTGAACACTTTGCTGAAATGATTAGGCCAGTCTTTTTGCGTACTCGCTTGACTGATATCTTGAAAATGCCTCCTTATGGAAAGTATATGAAAGACATCATCACCAATAAGAGAAAAATACCGGAAGCTGAAATCTCCACTATGCTTGCTAATTACACTTTCAAAGATGGAGTACCTAAAAAACATGGAGATCCGGGAATACCAACTACACCTTGTTCCATTAAAATAAATTATGTGAAAACTACTTTATGTGATTTGGGAGCTAGTGTTAGTGTTATGCCTTTCTCTTTATATAAAAGACTTGATTTGAAAAAACTCACACCTACTGAAATATCTTCGCAAGTGGCTGACAATTAAACTACCATACCTATCGGTATTTGTGAGGATGTGCCCGTTGTTGTTGCTAATGTTACTATTTTGACTGACTTTGTCATACTTGAGATGCCTGAGGATGAAACATGTCAATTATCTTTGGTAGACCCATCTTGAATACCGCAAGGGCTGTTATTGATTGCAATAAAAGCAAGGTCACTTTTCATATCAATGGTAATGAGCATACGGTGCACTTTTCGAAGAAGCAATTCCATGTGAACGGTATTAATGTTATTGAAAAATCTCCGACAATCACTATTGGAAGTTTTCAACTGCCTCTACCAACTATTAAAAAGAAATATGAAATGCTTATTTTTGGGGACATTCATATCCCCATTGAGGTAACTTAGTGATTTATGAAAGTTCTTCGGTTTCATGCTAATCGAAAGTGGTTTTTAATAAGACTTGATCAACCTTATTAATGGATCATTTTTGAGAGGTATGAAGTTGATGAATTTATTAAGCACTACCTTCTATCCCTACCTTTTGTTTTCTGTTTTTATCAGTTAAATAAAATAAAATGCCATGCTTTGTCTGTTTTCTAAGTTTTCTGCGCAATAAAAAATGACCCAAAAATAGAAGTTCTCAGAATGCTCTAAAAATCTGATACGATTTTTTTCTGAATATTTATGAATTTCTGGTGCAAATAATGTCAGAGGGAGGTGCACCAAGTGGACACAACCCACCTGGGCGCGCCAGCACCCCCAGGCGCGCCCTGGTGGGTGCTGCCCACCTGGTGGGCCCCCTCACTTACTTCTTCCTCCCACACCACTCCATTCACCCATAAAAAAATCACCAACACACTCTCTCTTGTGTTCTTTCCTTCAAAACCGCGGATTTCGTTCTCTTTGCTCGAAGCTCCATTTCTGAAACTATTTCGGGGATTTGTTGCTTGGTATGTGACTTCTCCATGTATCCAATTAGTTTTTGTTTTAGTGGTTTATATTTAGAATAATTAGCTACTCTTGGTGCTGTTGTAGATGAGCTTGCATGTTGAATTTTTAGAGTTCTAATTAGGTTGAATACTTACTATGGCATCTATACATCCCTATGAGTAGTTGCTATCAATTTTATCAAGTTTAGTTCAAAAAATTCATGACCAAACATTTTCAGAAAATTGTACGCGAACATTATGAGCTTCTTTGGAAGGAGTTCTTCAAGGAGGAGATCCTTGGAGGCATCCTCTAGCAGCAGCTCCGTTCGCCGGACCTATGCTGAACCAAGCGAAAAGTCCATTTGAAGTGCCACCACCAAAACATGCTTTGTGCAATTGGTACCAAGGAGGAATTTGAGCAATTAGTTCATAATGCCGAACTCGGTCCCTACATTTCAGATAAGTGCGACCAACTCCTCATCCTCACCGAATTATTTGTCAAAGGATTTAAGTTCTTTCCCCGTGAGTCTAGGTTGTCTTTTAAACTTTATGATAATCCATTTACAATTTCTCTAGAAAGGTTTGCTCACCTCTGCGAGATCCCATTCTGGGGTTTGCTCGATGAGCCACCTAGGTCTGAGTTTGAAGCATTCTTAACTAGCCTTTGCATTGGTGAAACAAGGGGAGTGGCACAAGGTAGAATAAAGATCATACATTTCCCTGCAATTCAGTACTTCACATTATTTAATGAAAATGCATAGTAGGCAAGCAAGACTGTAGTATGCTTTGTGCTCTAGACTTGAGCCTCATATGTGTCGCTCTCACCGGTGAAAGGAGTTATAATCTTGCAGCAATTTTGCATGCAGACTTCAACATAACGCTAAAAGTGGCTATTTCTATGGTGGAATTTATGCCACGCGTTTAGCACGAGAGCTGGGTGTTTCACCTTTGCCCTTTGACCCTATCCTACCCACACAGTATTTAGACTTTGATGCTTTAAAAAGTCATAAGATGCTCAAAGGAAAAAATCATGACTTCACTTGCAATCTGTTGTTTAACCAAACTTTTGTTGTGCACACATATTTGCCTGCGCCTGCTCTTTTTGACTATCACAGCAAAGGAAGATGTTTTGTTCTTGAGAGCGAGGCTCGAGCTCGCAACGCAGTGGTAGAGGCAGCACGGCGGGCTGAGGCATCGGCACTGAGGGCCTCTGTGAGCTACCATGCCAACTACCATCCAGGCTACTGATTGATTAACAAGTTAGGCCAAAAGCCTAAGCTTGGGGGAGTACGTATTCCCACTGCATTACATTCATGTTCAGACAATTCACTTCAGTTGTCCGTGTTCACACTTTTTCATTGTATCATCCATGCTTAAATTATTTTTCTTGCTTTCTTCTTGTGTGTTTAAAAAACTTTGAGAAAATACCAAAAATATGCTTATTGCTTCTTTTTGATTTTTCTTCCTAGTATAATTTGTTGTAGTACTAAAAAGAAAACCCAAAAGGTTTTCCTTGTTCTTCTTTTACTTGTTTGGAGCTTTCCCATGTAAATAGTTTTTCTTGTTTTTGCTTTTCCCTTTTTCGTTTGCTTGCTTTCGAAAAACCAAAAACTCCAAAAATATTTTAGTGTGTTTCTCTGAATTTCTTTTTCTTTTATCGAGTCATACCAAGGAGAAGACCACGATGAAAATGTTGAGTGGCTCTCATTTGCATTATTGTTGAGCTAACAAAGAGCCCATATTCCCTTGTCTTCTCCTCTTGAATAAAATGTTTGCAGATTCCAGCTTAGTCCACGGCACTCTTGCAGTATTATTATTTCAAATCATTCGGTCGTGCAAGTGAAAGGCAATAATTACGATATTACATAAACTGGCCGTGGCAGAGAGAAACGGGTATGAACTCGACTTGTTCTGTTTATGTAAATATGTTTAACCTAGTATCCATGCTTCGGCCTATTATGATCAAACATGTTTGTAATGACAATTAGAGATTATAGTTTCTCATGCCACGCATAAGTAGCTAGGAGTTAATGATGATTTATCTTGGATATCAACATTGCATTAAAATGATTGTGATGTAGTATGATGATATGGTATCCTCCTCTGAATGTTCGAGTGGCTTGACTTGGCACATGTTCATGCATGTAGTTGAATCAAATCCAATATAGCCTCTATGCTATTTATGTTCATGGTGTTCATATCCTACTCATGCTAGTATCCAATTTTACTTATTCCATAATGCATGTTCATGACCCTTGTTGCTCTCTAGCTGGCCGCTTCTCAACCTATTTGCTAGCCTTCGCCTGTACTAAGTGGGAACTCTGCTTGTACATCCAAAAACCTAAAACCCAAGATATTCCAGATGAGTCCACCATACCTACCTATATGCGGTATTACCCTGCCTTCCTAAGTAAATTTGCATGTGCCACCTCTAAAAACTTCAAATAAATATGGTTTTTGTGTGCCTGGATCGTTCATGGAACGACATGAGGTAGTCAGTATCCATGCTAAGTGGGTTATTCTCAGGTCGAGTGTTTATTCACTCTTCATCGCATGAGAAAAAGGGCGGTAATGACGATGCCCAGTCCCAAACTGCGAAAAGAAAAGAGCTTACAAATAATCAAAAAAACTCCCAATGGAGACATAGCCTTTGCATTTCCACTTGGGAACTGCCACTAGCGTGCTTAGCATGGAAGATATTGATAACTGATGGTCGTGAAGTGAATAAGAAGGGTGCATGTCTCAAAATATTATTTACCTCTGTTTTAAAACTTGAGCTCTGGCACCTCTGCAAATCACTGCTTCCCTCTGTGAAGGGACTATCTATTTACTTTTATGTTGTGTCATCACCTTCTCAAATAAGCGCCAGAACCTGAGAGCACTGCTGTCATGCTGATGCATTGTGTATAGCTAATGTTGGGTGCATCATGACTGGATCTTTTCTACCATGAATTACAATGTTTACTCGCTGCTTGAACTTTGGGGGTGCTCTGCATTTATGTTTTGTGGTCTCAGAAAGGGCTAGCAAGATACCACTATTGTCATATTATATCATGGTTGTTTTGATAATGTGTTGCTATTTGAGATATCTTATTATTGCTCTCTAGTTGTTTATGTCATTGATATGAGTTAATATAATTTTTAAGAGTTATTTTCGACATGGTTAGTTATAATCCTTGCTGAAAACCTGGGTGTTGTTTAAGCTTATTTATGAAATAAGAGCAAAAGAGTTCGTAAAAGTTTTTCTTTTCCACTTTCAGTTTATCAACTGAATTGCTCGAGGACAAGCAAAGGTTTAAGCTTGGGGGAGTTGATACGTCTCCAACGTATCTACTTTTCCTAACACTTTTCCTCTTGTTTTGGACTCTAATTTGCATAATTTGAATGAAACTAACCCCGGACTGACGCTATTTTCAACAGAACTACCATGGTGTTATTTTTGTGCAGAAATAAAAGTTCTCAGAATGGAATGAAACTTTGCGATGATTTTTATATCAAATAAGAGAATTTCTGGAGCCAGGAGGGACCTGAGGGGGGCACCTGGGTGGGCACAACCCACCAGGGAGCGCCAGCCCCCCCATGCGCGCCATGGTGGGTGCTGCCTACCTGGTGGCCTCGTTAGCCCTATAACCGACGCTATAAAATCCCATATTTTCAGGAAAAAATTTGGGAGAAAGAATTATTGTGTTTCGCGAGATGGAGCTGCCGCCAAGCCCTGTTCTTCCTCGGGAGGGCAGATCTGGAGTCCATTTGGGGCTCCGGAGAGGGGGATCTTCGATCTTCATCATCACCAACAAATCTCCATCGCCAATTCCATGATGCTCCCCACTTGGAGTGAGTAATTCCTTCGTAGGATCGCTGGTAGTTGAGGAGTTGGATGATATTCATCATATAATCGAGTTAGTTTTGTTAGGGCTTGATCCCTTGTATCCACTATGTTCTGAGATTGATGTTGCTATGACTTTGCCATGCTTAATGCTTGTCACTTTGGGCCCAGGTGCCATGATTTCATATATGAACCGTTCATGTTATCACCATTATATCCATGTTCTAGATCCGATCTTGCAAGTTATAGTCACCTACTACGCGTTATGATCCGGCAACCCCGGAGTGACAATAGTCGGGACCACTCCCGGTGATGACCGTAGTTTGAAGAGTTCATGTATTCACCGTGTGCTAATGCTTTGTTCTGGTTCTCTATTAAAAGGAGGCCTTAATATCCCTTAGTTTCCAATATGACCCCGCTGCCACGGGAGGGTAGGACAAAATATGACCCCGCTGACCTACATTATATTCATGAACTGGAGCTAGTGCCGTATCGCCCTAGGTTATAAATATCTCATGATGAATATGATCCAACGAGTCAACGATCCAATGCCTACGAATTTATCATATATTATTCTTGCTAAGTTACTACTGTTGCTACTACTATCGTTACTACTATAATGTCACGCCCCATATGCGATAATGTCCTAAAGAGACTCTAAGGTCCCACCAAGGATGGAACCACATATTGACACGATTTGGCAAGGTGGATATCATTACATCAACATTACATAATAGATGGGGATACATACAAAAGGCATACAATGCCACACGAATACAACATCATCTTACATAAGAGCACCATCCGACTAAGGATGAAACACAAACAGAAAACTCAAACGACATCCACCCTGCTATCCCAGGCTGCCGACCTGGAACCTATCCCCTGATCGAAGAAGAAGCATAAGAAGAACTCCAAAACAAGCAAACATCACTCTCACGTCATGATCATCGCATAACCTATACCTGCAACTGTTGTTGTAGTAATCTGTGAGCCACGAGGACTCAGCAATCCCATTACCAGCAGCGACATCACTTATTGGGAAAGGAAGGGTAAAGTGGTGAGGTAGCAGCAACGACTAAGCATATATGGTGGCTAACATACGCAAATGAGAGCGAGAACTGATCCTGAAATTACTTACATTTACACATAACCCCAAACTGTGTTCACTTCCCGGACTCCGCCGAAAAGAGACCATCACGGCTACTGTGACGCCCCCGATTCAATTGTACAATAATCATGCACGCAAACATGTACGATCAAGATCAGGGACTCACGGGAAGATATCACAACACAACTCTAAAAATAAAATAAGTCATACAAGCATCATAATACAAGCCAGGGGCCTCGAGGGCTCGAATACAAGTGCTCGATCATAGACAAGTCATCGGAAGCAACAATATCTGATTACAGGCATAAGTTAAACAAGTTTGCCATAAGATGGCTAGCACAAACTGGGATACAGATCGAAAGAGGCGCCGGCCTCCTGCCTGGTATCCTCCTGAACTACTCCTAGTCGTCGTCAGCAGCCTGCACGTAGTAGTAGGCACCTCCAGTGTAGTAGGAGTCGTCGTCGACGGTGGCGTCTGGCTCCTGGGCTCCGGCATCTAGTTGCAACAACCAGGTAGAAGGGAAAGGGGAAAAGAGGGAGAAAAGCAACTGTGAGTACTCATCCAAACTACTCGCAAGCAAGGAGCTACACTACATATGCATGGGTATATGTGTAAAGGGCCATATCGGTGGACTGAACTGCAGAATGCCAGAATAATAGGGGGATAGCTAATCCTGTCGAAGACTACGCTTCTGGCAGCCTCCGTCTTGCAGCATGTAGAAGAGAGTAGATTGAAGTCCTCCAAGTAGCATCTCCAAGTAGCATCTCCAAGTAGGATCTCCGATAGCATCGCATAGCATAATCCTACCCGGCGATCCTCCCCTCGTCGCCCTGTGGAAAA
The DNA here is from genome assembly GCF_018294505.1 of Triticum aestivum. Lineage (NCBI taxonomy): Eukaryota > Viridiplantae > Streptophyta > Magnoliopsida > Poales > Poaceae > Triticum > Triticum aestivum. The sequence goes on along the minus strand of NC_057804.1, from coordinate 266,111,104 downwards.
GTGATCACTGGGTTGTCTGTGGAACTTGGAAGGGTGTGTTTTATTAAGTATCCGATTCTAGTTGTCATAAGGTCAAGGTACAACTCCAAGTCGTCCTGTTACCGAAAATCACGGCTATTCGAATAGATTAACTTCCCTGCAGGGGTGCACCAACTTACCCAACACGCTTGATCCCATTTGGCCGGACACACATTCCTGGGTCATGCCCGGCCTCGGAAGATCAACACGTCGCAGCCCCACCTAGGCAAAACAGAGAGGCCAGCACACCGGTCTAAACCTAAGCACACAGGGGTCTGGGCCCATCGCCCATAGCACACCTGCACATTGCGAGGGCGGCCGGAAGCAGACCTAGCCTAGCAGGCGTTCCAGTCCAATCCGGTGCGCGCCGCTCCGTCGCTGACGTCTGAAGTGCTTCGGCTGATACCACGACGTCGGGATACCCATAACTACTCCCACGTAGATGGTTAGTGCGTATAGGCTCGTAGCCAACTCAGATCAAATACCAAGATCTCGTTAAGCATTTTAAATATCCGCGAACGCTGAACAGGGCCAGGCCCACCTCTCTCCCAGGCGGTCTCAACTTGCCCTATCGCTCCGCCACAAAGATCCACACAGAGGGCCGTCGGGACAAAGGTCCTTTCAGCCCCCAATCCGTGAATCACTCGCGGGTACTCTTCGAGCTGACCCGACTTTAGTCACCATCTGTATAGTATGTATATATGCAAAGTATATACCCGTGATCACCTCCCAAGTGATCACGGCCCAATAGTATAGCAAGGCAGACTGACAAGAATGTAGGGCCAATGGTGATAAACTAGCATCCTATACTAAGCATTTAGGATTGCGGGTAAGGTATCACTGACTGTAGCAACAATGTCAGGCTATGCATCAGAATAGGATTAACGGAAAGCAGTAACATGCTACACTACTCTAATGCAAGCAGTATAGAGTAAAGAGTAGGCGATATCTGGTGATCAAAGGGGGGGCTTGCCTGGTTGCTCTGGCAAGAGAGAGGGGTCGTCAACTCCGTAGTCGAACTGGGCAGCAGCAGTGTCGGTCTCGTAGTCTACCGAAGAGAAGAGGGGGAAGAAACAATGAATACCATGTAAACAGATGCATATCGATGCATGACAAGACAAGTAACGATGCTAGGTGTGCCCTAGCGTGGTATGAGGTGGTACCAGTTAAGGGGGGAAACATCCGGGAAAATATCCCCGGTGTTTCGTGTTTTTGGACAGAGGAGCCGGAGGGGGAAAGTTGCAAGTTCGATAGGTTAGGGGTGTGTGGCGGACGAACGGGCTGCGAATCCGGATTCATCTCGTCGTTCTGATCAACTTTCATGTTGAAAATATTTTAATCCGAGTTACGGATTAAAAGATATGATTTTTCTAAAGATTTTATTAATTTCTGGAATTTAATTAATTATTTATCCCAACATTATCCAGAATAGGAAATGGTGACGCCAGCATGACATCAGTGTGATGTCAGCAGTCAACGTTGACCATTGACCTGGTCAACCTGACGTGTGGGTCCAGTGGTTAATTATAGATTAGTTAATTTAATTAGTGATTAGGTTAATCTAATCAGGATTAATTAACTTAATTAATTACTTAATTAACTAATTAATATTTAAATTATTTAAATTATTATTTATTTATTTATTTAATATATTTTTTTCAATTCTTTTTTTTATTCTAAAACATTCAGGGGTGGGTCCCCACTTGCCATTGGCCCCAGGGGCCTATGCGGGTCGGGCGATGGGGCGCTCAAGGTGCCCGACCCGGGCGAGGGCCAGCGGGCACAGAGGGGCGCCGGGCGCCGGAGATGGCACCGGCGAGGCCACGTCGGGGCATCACCGGGGCTAGGCGGCGCGGTGGAGGGTGCACGGGACGCAGGGGGAGGCAGGGCATGAGCGGGTGGAGTTGGCCGCCAGTGGCCAGAGTAGGACGGCGGAGGACGGTCGGTGGTGAGCACGGGCGCGCGCGTCGGGCGTGGCCGGCGCGGTGAGGGCGGCCCGGAGCGTGAGCTCCGGTACGCGGGCGCTGCGGGGGGGGGGGGAGGACGACGCCGGCGACAGGGAAAGAGAAGGAGGGAGCTCACGTCGGGGAGTAGGGCACGGGGCAGCGGGGGTGAGGGGGGTGACGGGGACGACGGCGGAGAGGAGCAGTCCGGCGAGGCGGTTCCTGGCGGCGGGTCGGCGTCGAGCGGCGACGGCGGGGTCCCGCGGTGTGAGGAGGAGACGAGGAGGCGGCGGATCCCGCGACGGCGGAGCGGTGGCGAGCGCTGGCAACGGGGATCGGCTCGGGTGCCGATCCAGAGCCAGCGGGAGGGGAAGCTCCGGCGAGGTGGTCCCTCGTGCGGCGGCGACAGGGACGATGGGATCGGGGGGGTCGTGGTCGCCCCGATCCTGACCTGGATCGGGGGAGTGGGGGGGGGGAGAGCGAGTGGATCGTGCGGGGGCGAGTGGGTGGATTAGGGTTCGCGTTCGTGGGGGGGGGGGGATAAGGAGAAGTGGGGGGAGGCCGGTTGGGCCTGCGGCCGAAAAGGGCCGTCCTGCTGGGCCGAAGCCCAGTGGGGGGCCTTCTCTCTTTCCTTCTCTTTTCTTTCTAGTTTTAGTTTTCTGTTTTCTTTTTATCTATTCTCCTTTCTGTTTAATTTCATTTTAAACTACGTAGGCATTTTATAAAAATGGGTTTGTTGCACCATAATTATCTATGTAATATCTAGTACAAACCGAACAATTTTATTTTAATGTTTGAAAACTTTTATTATTTACCAAATTTTGAATTTGAATTTGAATCGGTTTCGAACTAACTCGAGATTAGCAACTATAATCGAGGTGACGTGGCATCACTAGCAGAGGATCACTGTAGCTTAATTACCCGGGCGTCACAATTATCCTCCACTACAAGAAATCTCGTCCCGAGATTTAAGAGGGGGACTAGGGGGGAAAGGTCTGGTTACGAAATCCTAACGTATCTTCTCGTCTTTGGTTGCTCTCCTCGAAGAGGTGGATCCATAGCATTGATGTCTTCACTCCTATGCCTCAACGCATCATGATGAAATTGTCGTCCTTCCTTCAGGATCTCCATCGTACTTAAGAAAGAACAAAGGGGGGGTATTCCGGGAGAACGAACCTCTGCAAGGTTGATTATCTGGTCAATAACACAGGGAAGGTGGTGGGAAGTAACTCCCGAATTGAAACTAAAGAAAGTATCGAGAGCAAAGTACGGAGGTACCATGAGAAGTTTCGAGCGGGTAGGCAATCGTTCGATGCCTGAAACAAAGGGTGAAAGGGGTCCAGAGCAACGAGAATAAGTATTGCATCCGATACCAGAATAGATCGTCTCTAGGAAGGTGGTTGGTGATCTTCATACGAAGCCAATCGTGAGGAATAACTTCGGAGATATGGGTGTGCCGGAGAGTCAGGTTTCGATCCTGCGGAACTGTAGGTTATGGGCCGACCATGTGGTTTTTTTATTATTTTTTTTTAATAGGAGCAGTGACATCTTTCACGGTCATGATAGCAAGGCCTATCAGAGAGTACCATGTCAGTTATGTCGGCAACAACATTGGTACCAAGGGCGAGGGACGAAGAGAACCACCTTCCTGCTCGTTGAACGAGGCGGACCAATAGGCAAAGTTCTCGTCCATCGGCGGTTACCGGAAGTCATCAACAGTAGAAACAGGGTTACACCAGACAGGAAGGTACACCGAGGTGTTTACCTAAGTAGGGGATTACCACTGCTCGGTTAAGTAGTTTACAAGAAAGTTTGAACAAAACAACGGGAAGGAAAATGTGCTTAAACATGTATATCAGGGGTATATCCTTCCCAAGGACAAGCAGAGCAAGATATCCATGACAGGATATTATGTAGAAAACTCCTTAGGTAGGGGAGAGAAATTTCATGACATTACCCATACAACGGTGTTTGGATAATTGAGCAAGAAACATTTAGCATTGGGCTTCAAATGTTCTTGTTGAAAATCAGAGTATCACAGACATGCTTCGAGATAGCATTGACATGGTCTTCAAGTAAAGGCCGGTTTTTAGAGACTCAATGGATCCATCAGGAACAGTTTATAACATAGGTCTTATAATTTCCTCCAAGAAGAATGGTTATCCTTGCAAATAAACCATAGTGATAGGTCCTACAGCCAGGGGGGGTGCTAGGCATGACATCCTGTTACCAGGTCATCAAAGGGCCAACAACATAACTCTTGCAAAGTTGTCCCAACCATCATATCTGACCGAAATTCAGATATGATTGGTGTAATGATACCTCAGACTCAGGATGTCTCAGAATAAAAGGTGCAACACAAATAGATGAAATGACATTTCAGGATTCTCTGGAAATGAACTATGGGAGTGGGTTCCTGAAATAATAGTTCATCATTAAACCAAGGAGAGGAGGAGGTGGCTGATGGGCTCGGCGATAATCCATCGAGATTTCCGACAAGATGGATTTCCACAATTATGTGAACAAGGAGATAACATTTGTCAGATCAAATGGTATAATGATGTATGCTCGAGGAAACATATTCAATTAAACATTGGTTGAAAGGTGCACCCGAATATGGGTTGGGTTGCACGATCAATGTTAGAGTGGTGACTTGACGAACAAAAGAATTAGAATGAAACTCGACCATTACTTCAAAGCAATAGGGTTGCTAGAAGTTTTGAATTCACACCTCATAGTCCAATTGTTGGTATTCCGGTTAGAAACAACACGGGTACCAAGAAAGAATGGTGAGGGTGAGAAGTATCACCATACCAAGAATTCTTACGAGGTGGAGTAATCCTCACGACCTTCTTGACATAAAAGATGGTAATACTCCATGGTAAAGAGGAACAAATGCTAGGTAGCAAGGAACTCGAGGTATAACACAGAACACAAACAAGTTTTTGTTGGAGGGAACGCAATAAAGAGGTCGATGACAACACAAATCATCGAGGGCAAGGATGGTATTTCTCATCATTAATTCAATTGATATCCTGGAAGAGCATCAGAATGTAGATGGTGAACATGACACATTTGTCGAGAGATTCCACGAAGATGTAATCGATCCGCGATCACATCAAGTCAAAAGAATGATGAAGCAAGAGGTTATTGGAACCATAGGTACGACACAAACTTGAAATCAAGATTGTTGTTCAAGGCGAACTGATATGACGAGGAAGATCGACGTAAGCTTAGCTCATTTTCAAAAGTTGTGCTCCGGGATTAAGGACCAGGTAGCACAGTTAAAATTTAGCATGGTAATGATATGGCCGATCAAGCTAGGAATGACATGATCGGGTACAAACTCGTAAGTACAGAATATTAGTAAGAGTTGTTGAACCGTAATGCGGACTCGGTTCAGTTATCGGTGTCTTTGAGTGTTTAATAACTCAGAGCCCATGAAAAATTGTACTCAGTGAGTATGTAGTACTTGATGAAGAACTCATAGGAAGCTATGCAGTTCCAAGATAAGCTTGAGATGCCATGGGGTAATACTTGACGACAGATCAAAGTAGAGGTTGTACCGGGTTATTGATCCACAGAAGACAAGTGCTTACACTTGCATCAAAAATGGTATTTAAAGGAGAACATGGTCGAAACCACGATTGTAAAAGGCCATACCCCAGATATAAGATGAACTTATATCAAGGGAATAATTAATTTTAAAAGAAGCTTCGATGAGAAGATGTACATCGGGTCCATGGGCATGAACACAAAGTTCAAGGTCGACTCCCACTTCTCCAATGCATAACCTTTCATCCACTTCTCGCGTTCGATTAAGTTGCAGTGTTGAAATTTTATCTGGCGAAGCACCAGAAGAGTATGACTCGTGAAAACTTTCGGGTTCACACGGTCTAGAGAAAGCATATGTTCAACCCTTAGTGGCTTCTTAGAAACATATACCACAAGTTTCAAGAGTAAATAACACAAGCCCGAAAGCAGAGTATGGTTGGCCAAGCGGAGGATACAACTTAACAAAGGCATTAGGTATCAGGGGAAGAACTCACAAAGTGAACAAATGTGAAGGACACTGTCGGATAATAATCCAACAGTGGATATGGCGATCCACAATGGGGCTGATATGAGTATCGATACCCAATCAGAGGAAGAAAGATTGCAAATGCATCAGTTTATAGAACAGCTGAATAGTTCAACGCTTAATTAGCAAAGTAATTATGATTTTCAAATCAAGGGATCAGGAGCAAATGGTCTGATCAAGAATGGATAAGCTGAATAGAATTAGGGATACAATCAACGACAATTGGACTGGTCGAGAACCAATTCCAGTTAAAAGAATGGTAGCTCAGCCGGAAAGGTAGTTTATAAGGATCAGTGATGATTGCGCGTATTCGCAAACATATTGAGTCAATAGACCCAAAATGATAATGACAAGGAATGTCAATAAGACTACGAGACTTATGGGATTAACCATAATGCGAGTCAAGCAAGAATTTCAGGAGCCAAAGGCTCCAGAGGATTTTCGGAAGATCGAATAGTATTTTGAAGACTTTTGTGAAACTCATGAACAACTGGGGATGAGCGGATACTCGATAAGTGCAACAATTAACCGTAGGGGTATTCAGGTGACAAAGAACAGCAAGGCAGTAAGCTCAAGGGATTATCGACACAACGACGAGTTTTTCAGGGTATCTTGTAATAACAAGACCAGTGGGGATGAAGGTAAGAATAACAAATGCAAGTAGTTATCCATAAGGGTTTGCGGTGGAAGGTGAATTGCAAACGTGATGAACACAAGTTCTCGGGTTAACAGCGGAGAGTATCTTCAGGGTCTTCTGGGGCAGCAGACGATCATTAGTAATAAGGGGCTCTCCGGGTGAAAGTGATAACGAGATCCTAATGTTAGATTTAGTAAACTTCATTTAACCCGAATAGAGGAGAGATCAGAGTCCCAGAGTAAAGGTCGAGGAGTAAAAGATCCTACTACCACCAAATGGCGACGTGTGCCCGTAGGACACACAGCCATGTTAGTAAAAGTTTTTGCAACATCTAGACTCGACTTCAGCCAAGGAGTGTGGAAGGGGGATTCCTACAGGCAGTCGGCTCTGATACCAACTTGTGACGCCCCCGATTCAATCGTACACTAATCATGCACGCAAATGTGTACGATCAAGATCAGGGACTCACAAGAAGATATTACAACACAACTCTACAAATAAAATAAGTCATACAAGCATCATAATACAAGCCAGGGGCCTCGAGGGCTCGAATACAAGTGCTCGATCATAGACGAGTCAGCGGAAGCAACAATATCTGAGTACAGACATAAGTTAAACAAGTTTGTCTTAAGAAGGCTAGCACAAACTGGGATACAGATCGAAAGAGGCGCAGGCCTCCTACCTGGGATCCTCCTAACTACGCCTGGTCGTCGTCAGTGGGCTGCATGTAGTAGTAGGCACCTCCGGTGTAGTAGGGGTCATCGTCGACGGTGGCGTCTGGCTCCTAGACTCTAGCATCTGGCTGCGACAACCAGAAAGAAAGGAAAGGTGGAAAAAGGGGGGAGAAAGCAACCGTGAGTACTCATCCGAAGTACTTGCAAGCAAGGAACTACACTAGATATGCATGTGTATATGTGTAAGGAGGCCATATCGGTGGACTGAACTGCAGAATGCCAGAATAAGGGGGGGGATAGCTAGTCCTATCAAAGACTACTCTTCTGGCAGCCTCCGTCTTGCAGCATGTAGAAGAGAGTAGATTGAAGTCCTCCAAGTAGCATCTCCAAGTAGCATCTCCAAGTAGCATCTCCGATAGCATCGCATAGCATAATCCTACCCGGCGATCCTCCCCTCGTCGCCCTGTGGAAAAGCGATCACCGAGTTGTCTGTGGAACTTGGAAGGGTGTGTTTTATTAAGTATCCGATTCTAGTTTTCATAAGGTCAAGGTACAACTCCAAGTCGTCCTGTTACCGAAGATCACGGCTATTCGAATAGATTAACTTCCCTGCAGGGGTGCACCAACTTACCCCACACGCTTGATCCCATTTGGCCGGACACACTTTCCTGGGTCATGCCCGGCCTCGGAAGATCAACACGTCGCAGCCCCACCTAGGCAAAATAGAGAGGCCGGCACGCCGGTCTAAACCTAAGCGCACAGGGGTCTGGGCCCATCGCCCATAGCACACCTGCACGTTGCGAGGGCGGACGGAAGCAGACCTAGCCTAGCAGGCGTTCCATTCCAATCCGGCGCGCGCCGCTCTGTCGCTGACGTCTGAAGTGCTTCGGCTGATACCACGACGTCGGGATACCCATAACTACTCACACGTAGATGGTTAGTGCGTATAGGCTCGTAGCCAACTCGGATCAAATACCAAGGTCTCGTTAAGCGTTTTAAATATCCGCGAACGCCGAGCAGGGCCAGGCCCACCTCTCTCCTAGGCGGTCTCAACCTTCCATGTCGCTCCGCCACAAAGATCCACACAGAGGGCCGTCGGGACAAAGGTCCTTTCAGCCCCCAATCCATGAATCACTCACGGGTACTCTTCGAGCTGACCCAACTTTAGTCACCATCTGTATAGTATGTATGTATGTAAAGTATATACCCGTGATCACCTCCCGAGTGATCACGGCCCAATATTATAGCAAGGCAGACTGACAAGAATGTAGGGCCAATGGTGATAAACTAGCATCCTATATTAAGCATTTAGGATTGCGGGTAAGGTATCATTGACTGTAGCAACAATGTCAGGCTATGCATCAGAATAGGATTAACGGAAAGCAGTAACATGCTACACTACTCTAATGCAAGCAGTATACAGTAAAGAGTAGGCGATATCTGGTGATCAAAGGGGGGGCTTGCCTGGTTGCTCTGGCAAGAGAGAGGGGTCGTCAACTCCGTAGTCAAACTGGGAAGCAGCAGTGTCGGTCTCGTAGTCTACCGGAGAGAAGAGGGGGAAGAAACAATGAATACCATGTAAACAGATGCATATCGATGCATGACAAGACAAGTAACGATGCTAGGCGTGCCCTAGCGTGGTATGAGGTGGTACCAGTTAAGGGGGGAAACATCCGGGAAAATATCCCCGGTGTTTCGTGTTTTTGGACAGAGGAGCCGGAGGGGGAAAGTTGCGAGTTCGATAGGTTAGGGGTGTGTGGCGGACGAACGGACTGCGTATCCGAATTCGTCTCGTCGTTCTGAGCAACTTTCATGTTGAAAATATTTTAATCCAAGTTACGGATTAAAAGATATGATTTTTCTAAAGATTTTATTAATTTCTGGAATTTAATTAATTATTTATCCCAACATTATACAGAATAGTAAATGGTGACGCCAGCATGACATCAGTGTGATGTCAGCAGTCAACGTTGACCGTTGACCTGGTCAACCTGACGTGTGGGTCCAGTGGGACCCACCTGTCATTCTCTATTTAGGTTAATTACAGATTAGTTAATTTAATTAGTGATTAGGTTAATCTAATCAGGATTAATTAACTTAATTAATTACTTAATTAACTAATTAATATTTTAATTATTTTAATTATTATTTATTTACTTATTTAATATATTTATTTAATTCTTTTTTTTATTCTAAAACATTTAGGGGTGGGTCCCCACTTGCCATTGGCCCCAGGGGCCTATGCGGGTCGGGCGATGGGGCGCTCAAGGTGCCCGACCCGGGCGAGGGCCAGCGGGCACAGAGGGGCACCGGGCGCCGGAGATGGCACCGGCGAGGCCACGTCGGGGCATCACCGGGGCTAGGCGGTGCGGTGGAGGGTGCACGGGACGCAGGGGGAGGCAGGGTATGAGCGGGTGGAGTTGGCCGCCAGTGGCCAGAGTGGGGCGGCGGAGGACGGGCGGCAGTGAGCGCGGGCGCGCGCGTCGGGCGTGGCCGGCGCGGTGAGGGCGGCCCGGAGCGTGCGCTCTGGTACGCGGGCGCTGCGGGGGGGGGGGAGGACGACGCCGGCGATAGAGAAAGAGAAGGAGGGAGCTCACGTCGGGGAGTAGGGAACGGGGCAGCGGGGGGTGAGGGGGGTGACGGGGACGACGGCGGAGAGGAGCAGTCCAGCGAGGGGGTTCCTGGCGGCGGGCGGCGTCGAGCGGCGACGGCGGGGTCCCGCGGTGTGAGGAGGAGACGAGGAGGCGGCGGATCCCGCGACGGCGGAGCGGTGGCGAGCGCTGGCAACGGGGATCGGCTCGGGTGCCGATCCAGAGCCAGCGGGAGGGGAAGCTCCGGCGAGGTGGTCCCTCGTGCGGCGGCGACAGGGACGATGGGATCGGGGGGGTCGTGGTCGCCCCGATCCTGATCTGGATCGGGGGAGTGGGGGGGAGAGCGAGTGGATCGTGCGGGGGGCGATTGGGTGGATTAGGGTTCAGGTTCGTGGGGGGGGGATAAGGAGAAGTAGGGGGAGGCCGGTTGGGCCTGCGGCCGAAAAGGGCCGGCCTGCTGGGCCGAAGCCCAGTGGGGGGCCTTCTCTCTTTCCTTCTCTTTTCTTTCTAGTTTTAGTTTTCTGTTTTCTTTTTATCTATTCTCCTTTCTGTTTAATTTCATTTTAAACTACGTAGGCATTTTATAAAAATGGGTTTGTTGCACCATAATTATCTATGTAATATCTAGTACAAACCGAACAATTTTATTTTAATGTTTGAAAACTTTTATTATTTACCAAATTTTGAATTTGAATTTGAATCGGTTTCGAACTAACTCGAGATTAGCAACTATAATCGAGGTGACGTGGCATCACTAGCAGAGGATCACTATAGCTTAATTACCCGGGCGTCATAGCTACACACACGGTTGATGCGTTTTAATTAAGTCAAGTCTCAAGTTATCTACAACCGGACGTTAAGAAATTCCCGTCTGCCACATAACCGCGGGCACGACTCTCAAAAGTTTATACCCTACAGGGGTGTCCCAACTTAGCCCATCACAAGCTCTCACGGTCAACAAAGGATATTCCTTCTCCCAGGAAGACCCGATCAGTCTCGGAATCCTGGTTTACAAGACATTTCGACAATGGTAAAACAAGACCAGCAAAGCCGCCCGATGTGCCGACAATCCCGATAGGAGCTGCACATATCTCGTTCTCAGGGCAACACCGGATAAGTCAAGCTACGAGTAAAACCAGCCCTCAAGTTTCCTCGAGGTGGCCCCGCAGGCTGCTCGGTTCGGACCATCACTTAGAGAAGCACTGGCCCCGGGGGGGGGGGGCTAAAATAAAGATGACCCTCAGGAGCACGACTCCTAAGGGAAAAATATAGGTGGTGGTGAGGCAAATGGTAAAAGAAAGGTTGGGCCTTGCTGGAGAAGTTTTATTCAAAGCAAACTATCAAGGGGGTCCCATAAATCATCCAACCGCGTAAGGAATGCAAAATCAAGGAACATAACACCGGTACGACGGAAACTAGGGCGGTGAGAGTGGAACAAAACACCAGGCAAAAGGCCGAGCCTTCCACCCTTTACCATGTATATAGATGCATTAATTAAATAAGAGATATTGTGATATCCCAACATAATCCTGTGCATCATGGAGAAATCTTCAACTTCACCTGCAACTAACAACGCTATAAGAGGGGCTGAGCGAAAGCGGTAACGTAGCCAAGCAACGGTTTGCTAGGAAGGGTGAAAAAGTTAGAGGCTGACATGGCATTTTGGGGAGACTTGAAGAACAAGTGATAGGTAGCCCAGCATAGCGATAGAACGAAGCAACTAGCAATGCAATGATAGTAATGAGATCCAAGGTGACGGTCATCTTTCCTGAAATCCCGCTAGGAAGAAGAACGAGTCCATGAAGAAGATGAAGGGATGAAGCCGAACCAAGCGTAGGCGAACGAATCCTTACGATCGCAACAAAACGGGAACTACCGAGAAGAAGCACACAACATGGTAAACACACCACCCATATACATGACATGATGCACAACAATCATGATGCATGACAAAGCTACATGAAGCTACTCATGGCAAGAGATGATGCATACAAGAGCAACACATCAAAGTAAGTTTAAATGAGGCCGGAAACAACATATAACAATTCCGGTAAGTCCTCATATGCAAGTTTCGAAGTTGGTACAGATCTGAATAAACATTAAGTTGAAGTTGTTAAATAGCAAGTTACAGAACACCAAGAGGATCTACACGAAATTCTAGTCAAGTTACATATAAAGTTCATTTAATTAGGAGCTACGGCCTAGAAGATATGAGCAAAACAAGTTAAAACGGCATTGATGCAAAATGCATCCAAACATCAAGCAACACTCTCAAAACATGGATGCAACATGATAATATGAAACTTCATGCAAAATCAAGTAAGTTTCATATATAGCACACTCAAAACGGAGCAATGGTTCAACACATACACATGAAACAAGTTTAGAGGATAAGATGTCCAAAACAGCAACTACGCATCTAGCAAGCATCAAAACAATATGCTACAACATCTCAACGTGAAAACAAAAGGCATGGGCATGAAGTACAGGTAAAGTATGACAAAACATGAACACTGACCTATCTCCAGAAAACATTATAAGATGCTCAAAAGGACATGGAAAGATTGCAAATAATAAGAGTTTTGCAGACTTAACATCATGTTGCAATGTTTAGAGCTATCAAACAACATGTTACAGGAACTTAATATGGCAAACAAAGGCTAGGAATCCTAATACTAAAGAAAAAGAGCAAAACTCCCTTAATTAACTAATTCCAAAGATCAACAGAAAACATGGTAGCATCCATGCAAACATGGCAAGTGATATGACAGATTCAGACATGGCAGGAACAACAATAAGTAGGCATGTTGGTGAGCTTGTACAACTCACCACAGAGAAATACATGGCATGAACAGGTGACCAACAGTAAGAAGACACATTTATGAAGCTAAGCATGGCAAGAGCAAGTTCATAGGGTGCATGGAGCACTAGCAGAGCTCATGGCAAAACTGAATTTAATGTTAACAGGCTGACAGCAACATTAAGTAGCAATTTGAGAGTAAGATTACAACAAGCTACAACAGGCTATAAATGCAACCAGGGGCATGGATGGATAGAGCATGACATGTATAAGAAAACATCCTTAGTGAACATCTCTTATGCATAGAATGACTTGTAGCAGCAGGTTACATAGCACCATGGTATAACAGTTTCAAACTAGCAAAACAGTAACAGCAAGTACCCTACTTGACAAGCTCGATGCACTCACTACAAGTCTCACAAAAATACATGGAATGCAGCACTGTGAATATGGCATAATGTAGCTCAAAACTCATGGATGCAATGAAAAAGACAAAACAACAAGTTCTGTTAATAGACAATAGTTAACATCATATAGCACTCTTGCAACAATGATTTGGGCATCAAGATGAACTCAAGCAAGCATGGCACAATGGAAAAAAATGAATAGCATCTCACAATGAACATTTTGATATATCATATGCATGAAACGGAGCTACGGTCCAGGAGTTATGATGCAATGAAAATGGTCTTAAAATAACATAGAGCTCCGGGACGGTGGAATTTCACCTCCGCGAAAAAGTCAACGCGGGACGGGCTCGACCCGGGATGGAGGGATCCGGGCGCAGGGACAACGTTTGGTCCAAAGGATGGGTGGTTGTGGTCTAGCTTCATCTCCGGCGAGGTGGGCGCTCCGGCGAGGAGGCGGCGGGGCCGGCGATGTGGTGGCGACGGGCGGCGGGGCCGTGCAGAGGGCCGGCGCGGGGGCGCGGGCACTGACCGGGCGGCAGGGAGGCGCCACCGGGCGGCGGGGCAATCAGAGCTGAGGGAGAGGGTCGGGCGGCGGCGAGCTGCCGACGGGAGGCCCAGGCACCGTCCGGTCGGCGGCGGGGAAGGCCGGGGTGACGGCGGCGTGGCGGACGGGCGCTCGGGCGGCACTGCGGCGACCGGCGGCGGGGGCGCTCGGGTGGCGCCGGCGAGGAAGAACGGCGGCGGGGCGGCGATTGTCGGCGGGGCTGGATGTGCAGCGGCGGGGTCGGGCGCGAGCGCGGGGCGGCGCGCGCGGGCCTGGGCAGGTCGCGCCTGGGCTCGCGGGCTGGCGGCGGAGGGAGCTGCGTGGAGGCTGATGTGGCGGTCCCTGGATGGGCGCGTGAGGCGACGGTGGTGAGGTGGCACCTATGGATTGGCCGGGGCGACGTGGTTGCACGGTGGAGGACGCGTCCGGTGCGGAGGCTGACATGTCTGGCGGCGGGGAGGAGTTAGGCTAGGGTTTCATCCAGGAAATGGAGAGGGAGGCACTTATATATAGGTAGAGGGAGCTAGGAGTGTCCAAATCAGGAGCGGTTTTCGCCCTCACGATCGTGATCAAACGACCGAGACCATGGAGGGGGTTTGGATGGGCTCACGGGCTGTGGTGAAGAGGGGCTGGGCTGCAAAGAGAGAGGGGTTACGTGTAACGCCCCGGATAAAACTTTCCATATTCGTAACTCCGACTCTTGCCTTTTCCGGAGATGCTATATGATATTTCCTTCGTGGTTGGGTTTTGTCGTTTGTTTTGCATTTTGTTCTTGTTATGCATCTCATCTCATAGCATCATGTCCATCGCATCCATATGTTTTCATAAAACTTGCATCTGTTCGGGTTCCGCCGGTTCTCACCGTTGTCCGTTCCGAGCCCAGACACACTCGCACGCGCCCGTGGCACCTCTGTAATATTATTTTATAAGTGGCATAAAAATGTTCTCGGAATGGGTTGCAACTTGTCGTGTGGTCTTATTATAGTGTAGACAGTCCGCCTGCCAAGTTTCATCGCATTCGGAGTCCGTTTGACTGCCCAACCGTTATATTTATAACTGCGATATAGTCGGTTTAATTGTCGGACGTTTCGTTCTCCGGAAACTGCCACCGGGTCGCTCTGTTTCTCTCTCTTCTCAGCTCGAGGCATTCTACACAGCCCACCTAGGCCTGCCTAACCCCCCTCGCATCCGGAACCGCCCGATCGAGATCCGAGGGTCCGAAACCCCCCTAACCCTAGCCTTACCCCTATATAAACACCCCTCCTTCCTAAATTGGGCAACCCTAGCCCCTAGCCTCCCCTAACCTCCCGCAGCGGCCACCTCCCACCTTCTCCTCGGATCTGGCGCCGCCTCCCCTACCCGCCACTTGGCGCCGCCGCCGCCACATCGCCCTGGCCAATGAGGCGCCGCCATGTTGCCCTAGCGCCCGTGCCAGCCAACCCCCATGCGCCACCTGCCCTCCTCAGCCCCCTCTCCACCGCGCGCCCCGTCGGGTTCCGGATCTGGCCCGCCCGGCCCGTGACCGCGCCGCCGCAGCCCGCGAGGGCCCGAGTGCCCCCGCGCCTCCCGCTCCCGATCTGGATCGAGGGAGGACCCCTCGACCCCCAAGTCCTCCTCGCCGCCGCCTGGCTTCCTCGTCGCCGGCGCGCCTGCCTCGCCTCCCCGGCCACCAGAGGACCGCCGCCGTCCTGCAAGGTCGCCGCCTCCCTGCGCCTCCCTCTCCCTCCCGTCTCTCCCTCTAGTTTCTCTCCCTTTCTCAGGTCTCTCTCTCTCCCCTTGCAGGAACACCGCCGCTGCCGCCAGGAACCTCGTCGCCGGCTGGCCTCGCCATCGCCGGGAACGGGTCCGCCGCGCCCGGATCCGTCCGGATCCGGCCAGGACCGCCGTCCCATGGCCTCCCCGTGCCTACCCTCGCCGGAGATGCACCCTCCTCGCCGCTGTTCTGCCATGGCCTCGCTCGGCCTCGTCGAAGAGACGCACGCCCGCGTGGGCCGGCCTCTCTGTGGGCAGCGCCCCCTGGCCCATCTTCCCCCGTGGCCTGCCTGGCCTCCTCTCCAAACCGACCGGCCTGCTAAGGCCCATGGTGAGCAGCACCCCCCAGCCCCTTCTCTATGTTCAACCCAGCAGTTTCAGCCCAGTAGTGTGTTTTTCCGGTCTCTGCGATTTGTCTATTATCCAGGGAATTAGAATTTTGCAGAAAAGTCCTTGCACTTCATGCATTTAATAACTCATCAACCGTGCATCATATCAAAATGTTTTATATATGTAAAATGCTCAGAAAATTGTGTAGATTAATAATATGCCACTTTCATCTATGTTAAAAATGTTTAACATGCTCTTTGTGTTTATTTTGCATAATGCCATGTTAAAATGCTTTATTTCATAACTAAATAACCGTAGCTCCGAATTTAATAAACTTTATATGTAAATGGAGTGGAAAAATGCCTAGTTTAACATGGTGCACTTTATTTTTCTGTTTAAAAACATTAAATTTGTGTTTAGGGCAGAACAGTACCGAATCCATAATTTGCATATGGGGATTTTCCGGAATTGTTGTTTGTTACTTCCGGCCTCACTTAAACTTGCCTAGATAGGTAGTTTCATTATGTTTCACCTCTTGCCATGTTTAATAACATTTAATATTGTTGGGTACATAACCGAGATCAAACTAAATAATTGCATATGGTGTTTCGTCAATATGCTACTCGTTGCATATTGAGCTCCACTTAACTTGTAGTGATGTTTGTTGCACTTTGCCATGCCATGCCTTATTAAACCGGACATGCACATTACTTGGTTGTGCATCGTGCCATGTCTATGTGATGGTTGTTTACCATGTTGTTTGTTTCTTTCCGGTGTTGCTTCTTAGTTCTGGTAATGTTGCGTTCGTGAGGATTCGTTCGACTACGTCCGCTTGTCTGCTTCATGGACTCGTTCTTCTTCCTTGCGGGATCTCAGGCAAGATGACCGCTACTCTGAATCTCACTACTATCATTGCTATGCTAGTTGCTTCGTTCTATCGCTATGATGCGTTACCTATCACCTGTTTATTCAAGCCATCCCATATTGCCATGAACCTCTAACCTTTGACACCTTTCCTAGCAAACCGTTGCTTGGCTATGTTACCGCTTTGCTCAGCCCCTCTTATAGCGTTGCTAGTTGCAGGTGAAGTTGAAGATTTCTCCATGGTGGACAGGATTTTGGTTGGGATATCACAATATCTCTTATATTATTAATGCATCTATATACTTGGTAAAGGGTGGAAGACTCGGCCTTTTGCCTAGTGTTTTGTTCCACTCTTGCCGCCCTAGTTTCCGTCATACCGGTGTTATGTTCCCGGATTTTGCGTTCCTTACGCGGTCGGGTGATTTATGGGACCCCCTTGACAGTTCGCTTTGAATAAAACTCCTCCAGCAAGGCCCAACTTGGTTTTACCATTTGCCTCACCTAGCCCTTTTTCCCTTGAGAGTCGCGCTCTCGAGGGTCATCTTTATTTTATCCCCCCCGGGCCAGTGCTCGTTGTGAGTGTTGGTCCAAACTGTCGGCCGCCGGTGGCCACCAGGGGCAACTCTGGGCTGGCCTACCGGAAGTCTGGACAATCCGGTGTGCCCTGAGAACGAGATATGTGCAGCTCCTATCGGGATTTGTCGGCACATCGGGCGGCTTTGCTGGTCTTGTTTTACCATTGTCGAAATGTCTTGTAAACCGGGATTCCGAGTCTGATCGGGTCTTCCTGGGAGAAGGTCTATTCCTTCGTTGATCGCGAGAGCTTGTCATGGGCTAAGTTGGGACACCCCTGCAGGGTATAATCTTTCGAAAGTCGTGCCTGCGGTTATAGGCAGATGGAATTTGTTAATGTCCGGTTGTAGATAACTTGACACCAGATCCGAAATAAAACGCATCAACCGCGTGTGTAGCCGTGATGGTCTCTTCTCGGCGGAGTCCGGGAAGTGAACACGGTTTCTGGGTTATGTTTGACGTAAGTAGGAGTTCAGGATCACTTCTTGATCATTGCTAGCTTCACGACCGTTCCGCTTGCTCTCTTCTCGCTCTTATTTGCGTATGTTAGCCACCATATATGCTTAGTCGCTGCTGCAGCCTCACCACTTTACCCCTTCCTTTCCCTTTAAGCTTTGCTAGTCTTGATACCCATGGTAATGGGATTGCTGAGTCCTCGTGGCTCACAGATTACTACAACAACAGTTGCAGGTACAGGTTCATGCGATGATCATGACGCGAGAGCGATGCTTGCTTGCGTTGAGTTCTTCTTCTGTCTTCTTCGATCAGGGGATAGGTTCCAGGTCGGCAGCCTGGGCTAGCAGGGTGGATGTCGTTTGAGTTTCTGTTTGTGATTCATCCGTAGTCGGATGATGCTCTGATGTATTGTGATGTTGTATTCGTGTGGCATTGTATGCCTTATGTATGTATCCCCATCTATTATGTAATGTTGATGTAATGATATCCACCTTGCAAAAGCGTTTCAATATGCGGGTCTATCCTTGGTGGGACCTTCGAGTTCCTTTTGGATAGGGTCGCATATTGGGCGTGACAAGTTGGTATCAGAGCCTCGACCGACCCTAGGAGCCCCCTTGATTGTTGGCCGTTGTTGAGTCTAGAAGAAAACTATTTTGAGTCTTAGGATTATATATATCGGAGAGTAGGATTCTTTTTACTCCTCAGCCCCTTCGTCGCTCTGGTGAGGTCTCCTGACGTAGATGTTTTGTCTTTCCTCTCCTCAAATTTCACTAAAATTTTTTAGGATCACGCGGGTATCTTGGAATCGTTCGATGGTTTTGTGACGAGAACATTGTTCTTGGTGCCTCCTGTCTATTTATGTGGCATTGACCCGGGGAGTTGAGCTCTGAGGTGTTGTCGTCACAATTTTATCGTTGTAGTTCTGGAATACCTGAGCTTTGCCGACATCGAAAATCTCTTTTGTACAGTTGTTGGTGAGATAACCCCGATAACCCAGTACTGGGGCGAGCTCGGGAGTATTGCCATAACTCGTATAACGGATGTTTTTCGAAGGTTGAGGTACACGATTTCCGAAGGTTTCTTGGTTATGTGTTGACGGATGGATACAACTTGGATGTAGGTATTGTTAGTTTGGGTGAGATATATTGCTTCCCCTGTATCCCCAACACCAGATTGCATAACCAGAAAGTTTCGGGAGTTTTATAGGTGGGAATTCAAGTAGCTCCTAGAATATCTTTTCGACAGATGCATGATATGAGATTGGGGTTTGACGTCTAGTGGTCCGCCTTTCCACGGTCGTTTTTACAGTGGTCTCATTGTTTCTTAAAGAACCCTTGGCTATGCTGGTTCGGGGACACTTCGTATGTCATGTGCACTGCCTTGTACATGATGGTGCTGTACAATCGAGCCCGTGTGGGCCCCACCACGAAAACTTCGGACGAAATCTCTATCATATGTTTGTTCCGGCTTATTCTTCAAGCCAAATCCTTTGTTTTGTTTTATTTGTGGTATTCGAGTTGCTTCGAAGTCAAGTGTTGGTTCCATACCTTTCTTAAATGGTGTTCTCATATTTCTATGGGAGTGCTAATCCTTTTGATCATCGAGATTGTCATGTCAATTCTTTTCCAAACCGGCGTGCTTCTCTTCAAGTGGATCCGAACATTCGCAAGATCAACTCTAAGTTTTCTCACCGGTGTTTGTTTCATCCATCCCAAGTTATTTTTGTTTTTCCCGCCCTCCCACCCTTTTTCTTCAAGGACTCAGATTTGTTAATCAAGTATCCATTTATTCATGTGAAGTCTCTTCATTCTTTCTTTGAATGTTCTAATCCAGTGATCCCTCGTGAAGATGCTCACGAGCTTCAAGTTCAACATCCTTCGTTCTTTTTCTTCTCCGGTGGATCCAATTCAAGCTTTCGGTGTTGATCATATCCCTTTCCTTGTTCCAAATGTTTTTCCATGTCGGTGCACCTCTTAATTGTTCACCTCTCTCTATTCTTATCCGGAGTGCTCAAGATATCTCAGAAGACTTGTGTTTCCATTCTCAATCCGTTCAAGATATTTCGAGGTTGTTATCTCATTCAAGTCATTTAATTCAACCGGTGCAATCTCTCTTCCAAGCGACCTTTTTTTAACGGTGTTTTCTTTTGAGTGGGCCCTAACCCACAGGTCTTTTCCCAGGATCTTACCTGACTCTTCTAATTTTCCCGGATCCATTCCCAAAGTCTTTCGAAGTTTGACGTAAGAATGAATTTTCATCAGTCATTTTCCTTATCCAAGATCACTTTTAGAATATTTTCATCGTTGGTTCATCATTTCTATTCTTCTTTGTTCCAGAGTATCTCAACAATGCATGGTGGTTCTCATCATCATTCTCAACATTTGAAGACCGAAGAAGAGTTTCTCTTAAATCTTGCTCCATTCTCTTCAAGATTCATGGTTCTAGCTTCATGCCATCCTCTCATAATTGTTTTCGATTGTCATAATTCTTTTCTTACCATCCGGAGCATTTCATGAGTTGTTTCCATTTCTTTCCTCCAAAGGCCATCATGTCATAATTCTTCGTCCTCACATTTCAGCTCTCGTTATCCAAATCTTACCGGTGCATTGCTCAAGTATTCTCTAATCAGCTCGTGGTCCCTTCGTTCTCTTGTATCAAATTCCCTCAAGTATCTTCATACGTTCTCTAATTCTTACCGGTGATTCACCCCTTTACTTCGTTCATTTTCAGTTCTTATGGTGGTTCGTTCAAGATTCCTCTTCCTTCGTTATCATATCAATTCATTCGTTGTTTCCAAATTCCACGGGTGGTTCCATCTATACCTTCTCAAGTTTATGCTATATCTCTCTTAATTCATTCAACGGGATTTAGTAGTATGCCAAATCCGTTGCTTGTCATCAATATAAATTGGTGAAGGATATGCATGACATAAATCTTATTCTTATTTTCCTCAAGGTGATTCAATTCTTTTCTTCCGGAGATTGTTCATGATGAAGTAATTCTTCGTTCTAGTGTTTCATCTTCTCGTTTCCGGAGTTCCAAGTTTTCTTGGTTATATCGTTGCAAAGCTCCATCTAAATCATCGCAAGGCTTCACCTTGTGTTTTCAACTTCTTTTTCTTTTCATCATCCTTTTTTTACCGGAGTTCTTCATGGAGGCTCTACATGGTGGTTCAACAAGGATCCTTTTCATTCTTCAATTGTTCTTCAAGATTTCTCTCGAGGTGATGATCCGCCAAGCTATACTCAAAATTAAACATGGTGCTAAACACATGTTTTGTTTTGGGGAGTTCAAGCATTCTTCATCTTGCATTCCGAAGTGCAATCCTTTCTACCTTATCTTTTGAGATGGTGTTATGTCATTCTTCACAATTTCCTTCAAGGTTCATGATTCATATTGTTATCAGGAATGAGGTATTTTAAATCCATCAATCTCTTTGTTGGAGTTATCTTGGGTTATATTTCACCTAAAGCCTTCCATTGGGAATGTTGCTATTTGTGGTGCTTATCATTGATCCAAGCTTTCTCCATATCCTTCTCGATGAAAGAAGTTTTCAACTCTTCGTTGCTCTCAAACAAGCCATTGTTTTTCGTTATGGCAGAATTTCACTTCAAGCGTTGAGATGTTTCCATAAGCCCACTACAAGCTTATTCGTTTCGTTGTTGGTTTTCCAACAACTACGTTCTATTCTTCTTTGCAAGGATGCTTTCCAAGCTGATTTGTGGTACAAGTTGGCATTTTCTTCTCCATTCTTCTATTTCAACGATCTAGCTTCTATTCTTTCATTCCGAAGGCATTGTGATGTTGCTCTTTTCACTCATCATCTTGATTTGGAAAGATCATGTTCTTCTCCTTGCTTCTCCATTTAACCGGAGTGTGGTGTCATCTCTTCAAGTTCTTTTCATATTATCAAGTTTTGCCTATCGTTTCAATCGGAGTGCTGTCTGAAATCCTTCTTACCCCTTGTGCCATTCCTTCAATAGTTACGTAGGCAGTGTGTTATTGATTTCATCAAGTATCTTCCCATCTTCTCAAGTTCATGTTATATTCCTTCCCTGTTCAACCGGAGTGCTGCCCAAATTCTTCCTCTCTCATCTTGTTTTAACCGGAGTGGTTTCGAATTCTATCTTCTCCATTAAACTCTTGATTCATGTCTTTGCAACCTTCAAGTTCCCGTAATGTTCCTCGTTCCTCTTTTCTAACGGATTGTTTGCAATCTCGTTCATCTCTATTTGCTCAACCTCTCAAGGTTCATTGTTTCACTCATTGGTCGAAGAAGCAACTTAGTTTACCTCTTCCATTCCTCTTCCGTTTCCCTTCGGTGCCATCCTAGATCTCGGGACGAGATCCTCTCATAGTGGTGGAGTGTTGTAACGCCCCGGATACAGCTTTCCATATTCGTAACTTCGACTCTTGCCTTTTCCGGAGATGCTATATGATATTTCCTTCGTGGTTGGGTTTTTTCGTTTGTTTTGCATTTTGTTCTTGTTATGCATCTCATCTCATAGCATCATGTGCATCGCATCCATATGTTTTCATAAAACTTGCATCGGTTCGGGTTCCGCAGTTTCTCTCCGTTGTCCGTTCCGAGCCCAGACACACTCGCACGCGCCCGCGGAACCTCCGAAATATTATTTTATAAGTGTCATAAAAGTGTTCTCGGAAGGGGTTACAACTTGTCGTGCGGTCTTATTATAGTGTAGACAGGCCGCTTGGCAAGTTTCATCGCATTCGGACTCCGTTTGACTGCCCAACCGTTATATTTATAACCGCGATATAGTCGGTTTAATCGTCGGACGTTTCGTTCTCCGGAAACTGCCACCGGGTCGCTCTGTTTCTCTCTCTTCTCAGCTCGAGGCATTCTACACAGCCCACCTAGGCCTGCCTAACCCCCCTCGCGTTCGGAACCGCCCGATTGAGATCCGAGGGTCCGAAACCCCCCTAACCCTAGCCTTACCCCTATATAAACACCCCTCCTTCCTAAATTGGGCAACCCTAGCCCCTAGCCTCCCCTAACCTCCCGCAGCCGCCACCTCCCACCTTCTCATCGGATCTGGCGCCGCCGCCCCTGCCCGCCACTTGGCGCCGCCGCCGCCACATCGCCCCGGCCAATGAGGCGCCGCCACGTCGCCCTAGCGCCCGCGCCAGCCAACACCCATGCGCCACCTGCCCTCCTGAGCCCCCTCTCCACCGCGCGGCCCGCCGGGTTCCGGATCTGGCCCGCCTGGCCCGTGACCGCGTCGCCGCAGCTCGCGAGGGCCCGAACGCCCCCACGCCTCCCGCTCCCGATCTGGATCGAGGGAGGACCCCTCGACCCCTGAGTCCTCGTCGCCGCTGCCCGGCTTCCTCGTCGGTGGCGCGCCTGCCTCGCCTCCCCGGCCACCAGAGGACCGCCGCCGTCCTGCAAGGTCGCCGCCTCCCTGCGCCTCCCTCTCCCTCCCGTCTCTCCCTCTGGTTTCTCTCCCTCTCTCAGGTCTCTCTCTCTCCCCTTGCAGGAACCCTGCCGCCGCCACCAGGAACCTCGTCGCCGGCTGGCCTCGCCATCGCCGGGAACGGGTCCACCGCGCCCGGATCCGTCCGGATCCGGCCGGGACCGCCGTCCCTTGGCCTCCCCGTGCCTGCCCTCGCCGGAGATGCCCCCTCCTCGCTGCCGATCTGCCATGGCCTCGCTCGGCCTCGTCGGAGAGACGCACGCCCGCGTGGGCCGGCCTCTCTGTGGGCAGCGCCCCCTGGCCCATCTTCCCCTGTGGCCTGCCTGGCCTCCTCTCCAAACCGACCGGCCTGCTAAGGCCCATGGTGATCAGCACCCCCCCAGCCCCTTCTCTGTGTTCAGCCCAGCAGTTTCAGCCCAGTAGTGTGTTTTTCCGGTCTCTGCGATTTGTCTATTATCCAGGGAATTACAAATTTGCAAAAAAGTCCTTGCACTTCATGCATTTAATAACTCATCAACCGTGCATCATATCAAAATGTTTTATATATGTAAAATGCTCAGAAAATTGTGTAGATTAATAATATGCCACTTTCATCTATGTTAAAAATGTTTAACATGCTGTTTGTGTTTATTTTGCATAATGCCATGTTAAAATGCTTTATTACGTAACTAAATAACCGTAGCTCCGAATTTAATAAACTTTATATGTAAATGGGGTGGAAAAATGCCTAGCTTAACATGGTGCACTTTATTTTGCTATTTAACAACATTAAAATTGTGTTTAGGGTAGAACAGTACCGAATCCATAATTTGCATATGGGGATTTTCCGGAATTGTTGTTTGTTACTTCCGGCCTCACTTAAACTTTCCTAGATAGGTAGTTTCATTATGTTTCCTCTCTTGCCATGTTTAATAACATTTAATATTGTTGGGTACATAACCGAGATCAAACTAAATAATTGCATGTGGTGTTTCGTCAATATGCAACTCGTTGCATATTGAGCTCCACTTAATTTGTAGTGATGTTTGTTGCACTTTGCCATGTCATGCCTTATTAAACCGGACATGCATCATACTTGGTTGTGCATCATGCCATGTCTATGTGATGGTTGTTTACCATGTTGTTTGTTTCTTTCCGGTGTTGCTTCTTAGTTCCGGTAATGTTGCGTTCGTGAGAATTCGTTCGACTACGTCCGCTTGTCTGCTTCATGGACTCGTTCTTCTTCCTTGAGGGATCTCAGGCAAGATGACCGCTACTCTGGATCTCACTACTATCATTGATATGCTAGTTGCTTCGTTCTATCACTATGCTGCGTTACCTATCACCTGTTTATTCAAGCCATCCCATATTGCCATGAACCTCTAACCTTTGACACCCTTCCTAGCAAACCGTTGCTTGGCTATGTTACCGCTTTTGCTCAGCCCCTCTTATAGCGTTGCTAGTTGCAGGTGAAGTTGAAGATTTCTCCATGGTGGACAGGATTTTGGTTGGGATATCACAATATCTCTTACATTATTAATGCATCTATATACTTGGTAAAGGGTGGAAGACTCGGCCTTTTGCCTAGTGTTTTGTTCCACTCTTGCCGCCCTAGTTTCCGTCATACCGGTGTTATGTTCCTGGATTTTGCGTTCCTTACGCGGTCGGGTGATTTATGGGACCCCCTTGACAGTTCGCTTTGAATAAAACTCCTCCAGTAAGGCCCAACCTTGGTTTTACCATTTGCCTCACCTAGCCCTTTTTCCCTTGAGAGTCGCGCTCTCGAGGGTCATCTTTATTTTATCCCCCCCGGGCCAGTGCTCGTTGTGAGTGTTGGTCCAAACTGTCGGCCGTCGGTGGCCACCAGGGGCAACTCTGGGCTGGCCTACCGGAAGTCTGGACAATCCGGTGTGCCCTGAGAACGAGATATGTGTAGCTCCTATCGGGATTTGTCGGCACATCCGGGCGGCTTTGCTGGTCTTGTTTTTACCATTGTCGAAAGTTCTTGTAAACCGGGATTCCGAGTCTGATCGGGTCTTCCTGGGAGAAGGTCTATTCCTTCGTTGATCGCGAGAGCTTGTCATGGGCTAAGTTGGGACACCCCTGCAGGGTATAATCTTTTGAAAGCCGTGCCTGCGGTTATAGGCAGATGGTAATTTGTTAATGTCCGGTTGTAGATAACTTGACACCAGATCCAAAATAAAACGCATCAACCGCGTGTTTAGCCGTGATGGTCTCTTCTCGGCGGAGTGCGGGAAGTGAACACGGTTTCTGTGTTATGTTTGACGTAAGTAGGAGTTCAGGATCACTTCTTGATCATTGCTAGCTTCACGACCGTTCCGCTTGCTCTCTTCTCGCTCTTATTTGCGTATGTTAGCCACCATATATGCTTAGTCGCTGCTGCAGCCTCACCACTTTACCCCTTCCTTTCCCTTTAAGCTTTGCTAGTCTTGATACCCATGGTAATGGGATTGCTGAGTCCTCGTGGCTCACAGATTACTACAACAACAGTTGCAGGTACAGGTTCATGCGATGATCATGACGCGAGAGCGATGCTTGCTTGCGTTGAGTTCTTCTTCTGCTTCTTCTTCGATCAGGGGATAGGTTCCAGGTCGGCAGCCTGGGCTAGCAGGGTGGATGTCGTTTGAGTTTCTGTTTGTGATTCATCCGTAGTCGGATGATGCTCTTATGTATTGTGATGTTGTATTCGTGTGGCATTGTATGCCTTATGTATGTATCCCCATCTATTATGTAATGTTGATGTAATGATATCCACCTTGCAAAAGCATTTCAATATGCGGGTCTATCCTTGGTGGGACCTTCGAGTTCCTTTTGGATAGGGTCGCATATTGGGCGTGACATTACGGGCTACGCGGTTAACCGTTGGGGCATCAAACGACCTCCAAATGGAACAAAATTTGACGGGCGGTCTACCGGTGATATACCAAGGCGACTCGGCAAACCTCGGTCCATTCCGAAAACGTTTTTTCCCGCTCACAAACAAGGTCTGAGAGGGGCAACGGGGCACGTGCGAGTGTGGTCGGGCTCAGAACGGACAACGGAGAGAACCGGCGGAACCCGAACGGATGTAAGTTTTGAAAAACATGCAGATGATGACATGGCAAAATGCAACACGCAAGCAATGACATGGCAACAACGACGAATAGCTGGAAGACACCTCATGCATCGGACCGGGGGGTTACAACTCTCCTCCACTAACAAGAGATATTGTCCCAAGATCTTAGGAACGAGACAAAAGAGAAAAAGGAAGAGGTGAAGTAAGAATGCAAGAGAGAAGATGAACATAGTCGAGAGCACTCGGTTAGGAAAGATGAACGGCGAATATGACGAGAAACAAAAGCTCATGGACTAAGGCAGACTCTGAAACCACTCTGGTTAGAACAAGATAGAAAAGGAATGAATAAAAGAATTTGGGCAGCACTCCGACTGAAAATGGAAGGAATAGAACATGAACTTCACAAGATGGAATGACACTTGACGACATAAGCAACGCAATGCCTCCAGGAAGAATTGAAAGAATGGAATGAAAAGAACTTAGAAGGAAGGGTTGAATGGAGTTGTTGAGAAAATCAACAATGAAAGAATAAGCTTGTTGTGGACTTATCAAAAACAACTGAAAACTTGAGGTGAAATTATACCACAACCAAAAGTCTGAATAACAGAGAAGAATGAAGAAATGCAAAACTCCACTTCAGAAGAAAAGGAAGAATTATTTGCACTTCGAGCCGTGAGAAGAAAAGATACTTGAACTCCTCCAACAAAATCTTGATGAACTCTTGAAGAATGAATTAAATCATGAAGAACCACCATGAAGAACTCCGGTGAAAAAAAGGATGATGAGATAGAATGAAGGAAGAAGAATAAGATGAGCATTGCAATGATTTAGATTGAGGTTTCGACGAAATGGCGGTGTAATTCTAAACTCCGGAAAAGAAAAGATGAGAACACTTGAAACTAGAATTTATTCACCAAGAAAAAACTCTAAAGGAAGGGATTAATCACTTTGACGAAAATAAGATTAAGATTTGTTGTATGCTTATCCTTCAGCAAATTAAATTGATGACAAGCAATGGATTTTGCATACTACTTATTGTTCTTGAAAAGGATTAAGGGGGTATAGCACAAAACTTGAGAAAGTCTTCATGAACCACCGGTAGGATTCGAAAGAACGAATGGATTAAAATGATAATCAAGGAAAAAGAATCTTGAACAAACCATCGTAAGAATTCGAAAATGACTGATGAAAGAGAATGAATCACCAAGAAGAATTAGAAGAACCAATATGCTAGAGGGGATTTAGATACAAGGGAATGGGAAGAACTCGAGCTGATTAAAGAACATTTGAACGAATCGTCAGAATAAATAGAGAATGATAACTGGAATGATGTCATCCGGTGAAAAGAAATGGGAAAACAACTTCCGACATACTCCGGATGGGTAAGAAAAGGAATATCTGACCAATGGAATAATTCTAGAGAATAACATGAAGCTAGAACCACGAATCTTCGGGAGAACAGGCAAGATTAGGAGGAAAAACTCTTCTTCGATCTTCAAATGACGACGAGAAACACCACCAAAAGTTGTTGAGACACTTCGGAAGAATGACAAGCAAAGAGGTTGAGCCAACAATGAAAATAATTTGAAAGAGATCTTGGAGAAGGCATGTGACTGATGGGATCCATTCTTACGTCACCTTGAAAAGAATTAGGAATATCTTCGGAATAATTAGAAGAGTCAGGTAAGATCCTGGGAAAAGTCCTATGGGTTAGGGCCCACTAAAGAGAAAACACCGTTGGAAAGGGATGTTGAACAGATAGATGATGCACCAGAACAATTGAAATATTTGAGTGAGGTGACAACCTCGAATTAATTGGAACAGAGACGAATCTCCTGAGATGTCTTCCGAACTCTGGAATAGTTAAATGGCGAGAGGCAAACGAGCAAGGAAAACACTTGAGCCGAGGGAGAGAATATAATCACTACCGACAATTGGAATTTAATCCACCGGAGAAGAAAAAGAGATGAAGAATGACGAACAAGGCGAGAATTCGCCGGTTGAAATAACTGAGGGAAGACTGAAGAGGCTCTGCGCGAATGAAATTGATGCTCGAAAGAGACTCAGACTCCGGGAAGAAGAGGGTGGGAGGGCGGGAAAACAAAGGCAACTTGGAAGTGGAAAAACCGATGAATAACTTCAAGAGGAAACACCGGTTGAAATCATTTAGGAAAGAAAGCAAAGACTTTGCACGAGTAGGAAGGATACTCAATTACGGACTCCGGCTCTGAGAAGAAAAAGGGTGGGTGGGTGGGAAAAGAAGACAACTGAGGATTGAACTTGGCAAATATGAAGAGGCTCGAGTCAACTTGACGAGGAATGCACCAGATAAAAAGAGGCTGAGAAACAACAATCGAAAAACCAACTGCGTGATCCTAAAGAAAGTTTGAAAGGGAAGAGGAGTAATTGAAAACACCTACGTCAAGATTCCTCACCGGTGTGACGAAGGGGCTGCAGAGTAAAAAGTATTCCTACTCTCCGATATAACTATACTCAGAAATAGTTTTCTTCTAGACTCGACAACGGCCAACTACACGATCAATCAAAGGGGGCTCCTAGGGTTAGTCGAGGCCCTAATACCAACTTGTCACGCCCAATATGCGATACTATCCTAGAGAGACTCGAAGGTGCCACCAAGGATAGAACCGCATATTGACATGCTTTGGCAAGGTG
The DNA here is from genome assembly GCF_018294505.1 of Triticum aestivum. Lineage (NCBI taxonomy): Eukaryota > Viridiplantae > Streptophyta > Magnoliopsida > Poales > Poaceae > Triticum > Triticum aestivum. The sequence continues at coordinate 266,082,271 of NC_057804.1, read as the reverse complement.
GATATCATTACATCAACATTACATAATAGATGGGGATACATACAAAAGGCATACAATGCCACACGAATACAACATCATCTTACATAAGAGCACCATCCGACTAGGGATGAAACACAAACAAAAAACTCAAACGACATCCACCCTGCTAGCCCAGGCTGCCGACCTGCAACCTATCCCCTGATCGAAGAAGAAGCAGAAGAAGAACTCCAAAACAAGCAAACATCGCTCTCACATCATGATCATCGCATAACATGTACCTGCAACTGTTGTTGTAGTAATCTGTGAGCCACGAGGACTCAGCAATCCCATTACCATGGGTATCAAGACTAGCAAAGCTTAATGGGAAAGGAAGGGGTAAAGTGGTGAGGTAGCAGCAGCGACTAAGCATATATGGTGGCTAACATACGCAAATGAGAGAGATAAGAGAAGAAAACGGAACGGTCCAGAAGCTAGAAGTGATCAAGAAGTGTCCCTGAAACTACTAACGTTCAAACATAACCCAAAATGATGTTCACTTCCCGGACTCTGCCGAAAAGAGACCATCATGGCTACACACACGGTTGATGCGTTTTTATTAAGTCAAGTGTAAAGTTATCTACAACCGGTCGTTAACAAATTCCCATCTGCCACATAATCGCGGGCACGACTCTCAAAAGTTTATACCCAGCAGGGGTGTCCCAACTTAGCCCATCACAAGCTCTCATGGTCAATGAAGGATATTCCTTCTCCTAGGAAGACCCGATCAGTCTCAAAATCCCGGTTTACAAGACATTTCGACAATAGTAAAACAAGACCAGCAAAGCCACCCGATGTGCCGAAAATCCCGATAGGAGCTGCACGTATCTCGTTCTCAGGGCAACACCAGATAAGTCAAGCTACGAGTAAAACCAGCCCTCAAGTTTCCCTGAGGTGGCCCCACAAGCTGCTCGGTTCGAACCAACACTTAGAGAAGCATTGCCCGATGGGGTTAAAATAAAGATGACCCTCGGGAGCACGACTCCTAAGGGAAAAATATAGGTGGTGGTGAGGCAAATGGTAAAACCAAGGTTGGGCCTTGCTAGAGGAGTTTTATTCAAAGCGAACTATCAAGGGGGTCCCATAAATCACCCAACCACGTAAGGAACGCAAAATCAAGGAACATAACACCGGTATGACGGAAACTAGGGCGGCAAGAGTGGAACAAAACACCAGGCATAAGGCCGAGCATTCCACCCATTACCAAGTATATAGATGCATTAATTAAATAAGAGATATTATGATATCCCAACATAATCCTGTCCATCATGGAGCAATCTTCAACTTCACCTGCAACTAACAATGCTATAAGAGTGGCTGAGCAAAAGCGGTAACATAGCCAAGCATCGGTTTGCTAGGAAGGGTGAAAAAGTTAGAGGCTGACATGGCATTTTGGGGAGGCTTGAAGAACAAGTGATCGGTAGCGCAGCATAGCGATAGAACGAATCAACTAGCATAGCAATGATAGTAATGAGATCCAAGGTGACGGTCATCTTGCCTGAGATCCCGCTAGGAAGAAGAAAGAGTCCATGAAGAAGACGAACGGATGAAGCCGAACCAAGCATAGACGAACGAATCCTCACGATCGCAAATAAACGGGAACTATCGAGAAGAAGCACACAACATGGTAACACACCACACATATACATGACATGATGCACAACAAGCATGATGCATGACAAAGCTACATGAAGCTACTCATGGCAAGAGATGATGCATACAAGAGCAACACATCAAAGCAAGTTTAAATGAGGCCGAAAACAACATATAACAATTCTGGTAAGTCCTCATATGCAAGTTTCTAAGTTGGTCCAGATCTGAACAAACATTAAGTTGAAGTGGTTAAACAGCAAAATAAAGAGCACCAATAGGATCTACACGAAATTCTAGTCAAGTTACATATAAAGTTCATTTAATTTGGAGCTACCATCTAGAAGATATGAGCAAAACAAGTTAAACATGGCATTGATGCAAAATGCATCCAAACATCAAGCAACAATCTCAAACCATGGATGCAACATGATAATATGAAACTTCATGCAAAATCAAGCAAGTTTCATATAGAGCACACTCAAAACAGAGCAACGGTTCAACACATACACATGAAACAACTTTAGAGGATAAGTTGTCCAAAACAGCAACTAGGCATCTAGCAAGCATCAAAACAATATGCTACAACATCTCAACGTGAAAACAAAAGGCATGGGCATGAAGTACAGGTAAAGCATGACAAAACATGAACACTGAGCTATCTCCAGAAAACAATATAACATGCTCAAAAGGACGCGGCAAGATTGCAAATAATAACATCAGGTTGCAATGTTTAGAGATATCAAACAACATGTTACATGAACTTAACATGGAAAAAAAGGCATGGAATGCTAATAACAAAGACAAAGAACAAAACTCCCTTACTGAACTAATTCCAAAGATCAACAGAAAACATGGTAGCATCCATGCAAACATGGCAAGTGATATGACAGATTCGGACATGACAGGAACAACAATAAGTAGGCATGTTGGTGAGCTTGTACAACTCACCACAGAGAAATACATGGCATGATAATGTGACCAACAGTAATAAGACACATTTATTAAGCTAAGCATGGCAAGATCATGTTAATAGGGTGCATGGAGCACTAGCAGAGCTCATGGCAAAACTGAACTTAATGTTAACAGGCTGACAGCAACATTAAGTAGCAATTTGAGAGTAAGATTACAACAAGCTACAACAGGCTATAAATGCAACCAGGGGCATGGATGGATATAACATGACATGTATAACAAAACATCCTTAGTGGACATCTCCAGATTATGCATATAATGACTTATAGGAGCAGGTTACATAGCACCATGGTATAACAGTTTCAGACTAGCAAAACAGTAACAGCAAGTACCCTAATTCACGAGCTCGATGCACTCACTACAAGACTCAGAAAAATACATGAATTGCACCACTATGAATGTGGCATAATGTAGCTCAAAACTCATGTAGACATCAAGCTCATAGGATGCACACACAAAATGCAATGAAAAAGACAAAACAGCAAGTTCTGTTCACAGACAGCAGTTAACATCATGTAGCACTCTTGCAACGATGATTTGGGGATCAAGATGCACCCAAACAAGCATGGCACAATGGAACAAAATGAAGAGCATCTCACAATGAATATTTTGATATATCATATGCATGAAACGGAGCTACGTTCCAGGAGTTATGATGCGATGAACTTGGTAAGAAAATAACATAGAGCTCCGGGACTTGGTGGAATTTCACCTCCGCGAAAAAGTCAACGCGGGACGGGCTTGATCCGGAACAGAGGGATCCGGGCGCAGGGACAACGTTTGGTTCGAAGGATGGGTGGATCTGGTCTAGCTTCGTCTCCAGCGAGGTGGGGTTCACCGGCGAGGTGGGCGCTCCGGCGAGGTGGTGGCGGCGAGCGGCGGGGCCTGAGCAGAGGGCCGGCATGGGGCGCGGGCACTGACCGGGCGGCAGGGAGGCGGCACCGGGCGGCGGGGCGATCGACGCTGAGGGAGATGGTCAGGCGGCGGCGAGCTGCCGGCGTGAGGCTCGGGTGGCGCTCGGTCGGCGGCGGGGAAGGCCGGGGCGACGCTCGGACGGCGGGGCAGCGACCGGCGGCGGGGGCGCTCGGGCGGCGCAGGCAAGGAAGAACGACGGCGGGGCGGCGACCAGCGGCAGGGCTGGACGTGCGGCGGTGGGGTTGGGCGCGAGAGCGGGGCGGCGCGCGCGGGCCTGGGCGGGTCGCGCCCAGGCTCGCGGGCCGGCGGCGGAGGGAGCTGCGCGGAGGCTGACGTGGCGGTCCCTGGATGGGCGCGGGAGGCGACGGTTGTGAGGTGGCGGCTCCGGATTGGCCGGGGCGACATGGTTGGACGGTGGAGGACGCGTCTGGTGCGGAGGCGGACATGTCCGGCGGCGGGGAGCAGTTAGGCTAGGGTTTCATCCGGGAAATGGAGAGGGAGGCACTTATATATAGGTAGAGGGAGCTAGGAGAGTCCAAATGAGGAGCGGTTTTTGCCCACACGATCGTGATCGAACGACCGAGAGCATGGAGGGGGTTTGGATGGGCTCACGGGCTGTGTGAAGAGGGTCTGGGCTACAAGGAGAGAGGGGTTACGGGCTGCGCGGTTAACCATTGGGGCATCAAACGACCTCCAAATGGAACGAAATTTGACGGGCGGTCTACCGGTTATATACCAAGGCCACTCGGCAAACCTCGGTCCATTCCGAGAACGTTTTTTTCTCGCTCACGAAACAAGGTCTGAGAAGGGCGACGGGGCACATGCGAGTGTGGTCGGGCTCAGAACGGACAACGGAAGGAACCGGCAGAACCCAAACGGGTGCAACTTTTGAAAAACATGTAGATGAAATGCAGATGAGGACATGGCAAAATGCAACACGCAAGCAATGACATGGAAACAACGACGAATAGCTGGAAGACACCTGGCGCATCGGATCCGGGGTGTTACATATAATATCATTGCTATCGCTGTTACTGTTACTGTCACTGCTCCTTGTATCATCAAAACTATCATACTACTATGCTACTAATCACTTTGTTGCGGATAATTATTATCTAGGTGTGCTTGAATTCACAACTCGGCTGCTAATACCTTCAAATGTTCTTTGGCTCCCCTTGCGTTGAATCTATAAATTTGGGTTGAATACTCTCCCCTCGAAAACTGTTGCGATCCCCTATACTTGTGGGTTACCAATTTCCTATCCCTGCATTGTTAGAATCCTCAAATTCAAACAAGCCCTTACACAATTACTTCTGTTATAGATATGTGTCAAACAAAACCTTTTGTGGTTTGCTCCGCTCCTGTTGCGCTCTGTTCCACCCCAGCTCAGCTGCTCCAACGATGGAATTGTCCACCACAGCAGGGATCCACTCTCCAGACTGTCTTTTGCCACCTCAGATCTTCTTCCCTGCCATTGGCAGCCATGACAACTGCATTACCATCATCAACTGAGCAGATAACCTTGAGGACTACACAGGTCCGCAAGAGAGGTCGCACTCTTTCGTGTCTGCTTACGTTATGCATCGCTTAATATGATGACATGCTACTTTATTGTCCTGTTCACCTTTTAGACTCCGAGTCAGGTCCAAACTAATGCTGAAACTTGAGTTTTAAATGGTTGTGGGGTACATATTGGGGCAACATTTAGTACTATCTCTACTATCTGGTTAATCTCGGGTGTCTACTATGAGTTTCATGTTGGGTGCAAACAACATTAAAGGAGCCATTATCTGTATTCTTTAACTAAAGCTATTATCTGCATGCTGTCATTGGTTTTGGGTTTATCCACGGTTTGCTAGCATCACTCTGGATTTTTGCATGCACTCCTTACATAATCTCATTATGTTTTATTCCTATGCATGGCAGTTATTGTACACAATGGAACTGAACATGTAGAGCAAAAAGAAGCAAGCCTTGCGTGGCAATAAAATTTCATGCAGACGTCGCTCCATGGTGGGCGCAAAGGCAGCCCCCCTCCACCCATTTCGGATTGTAATCAAGAGGAAGTAATTTCTCTGGGGGGATTCAGAAGGAGAAGACCACTCCTATTTACCCCTTGAGGTCTTCGCTCTAACTTCGCATGCTGATGTTGGTAATATCATACATATGGTGCCTTGCATTGCTTACTTTATACATCAAATATGTCATCTGCTTAGTTTAGACATGCTTTGTGTTAATGCCATATGTTTAGTTTCTTCATCGTATATGTGAATCATGCAATGCCATCTTGTTTAGCCAGGCATCATATATGTCAATTTTGCAATGCCACCCTGGTTAGCCAGTCATCTTATATGTGAATTATATCATGCCATCATTTTTTATTACGTATTACATTTGTCAACAATTTGAGTACATTCAATTACTCTTCCTATGCATCAGCCATTTGACACAGTCATGGAAAAATCTAGAGTGGAAACAAGGTCTTCAAAGCAAAAAATGCTATCTAACGAAGCGCATGTCTTGCTGGTTACGGATAGCTCCTCGGAGGAGGATTCAGAGACAGGTGACCATTCCTATCCCCCCTCCCCCCCGAGGTGCATGCTCTAACTTGGCAGGGTTATGTTGCTCATATCATGCGTATGGTGTCTTGCATTGCTATGTAATTTGCTTAGTTTAGACATGCTTTGTGTGAATGCCACGAGTTTAGTGTCTAATTACCATATATCTGAATTATGCAATGCCATCTTGTTGCAAGACATTACATATGTGAATTAATGCAATGATATCTTGTTGCAAGGCATTATATATGTGAATTATGCAATGCGATGCTGTTTAGCCAAACATCATATATGTGATTATATCATGCCGTCCTTTTTTTGTATTTCTCATTGCATTTGTCGAAAATGTTTGTATATTCAACTGGTCTTCCTGTGCATCAGCCATTTGAATTGGTGATGGAGAAATCTAAAGTGAAAACAAGGTCTTCAGATCAGACAATGCTACCCGCTGAAGTAGATATCTTGCTGGTTATAGATATCTCCTCAGAGGAGGATTCAGAGGAAGATGACTAGTCCTGTTATCCCCCTGAGGTGTATGCTCAAACTTGGCTGGGTTATATTACTCATATCATGCATATGTTGTATTTTAATGCTTAGTTTTTACATCATATACACAATATTTAATGGCATCTCCTTAGTTGACACATCAAATATGTGATTGCCCTGTGCGCACTTGCTTACTATATAAATCATATATTTGAATTATATCATGCCATGATGTTTACATAGACAACATGAATCCGAATTATGGCATGCCAACCCATTTTCTAAAGACATAATATAGTTATATCATCTCATCTTGTTTACATAGTCATCATTTTTGAATTATGTCATTCTATCCGTGAATTATATCATGCCATCATGTTTCCATCGATGGCATGTTTGTGAATTATGGCATGCCAACCACTTTAATAGACACATCGTATAGTTATATCATGTCATCCTGTTTACATAATCATCATATTTTGAAGTATGTCATTCTATCATGTTTAGTTAGCCATCATACATGTGAAATTTTGTCATGATATCCTGTTTAATTATCCATCATATATGTGAATTTGTGTCATGCTATTCTGTTTGGCTAGACAACATGACTGTGAATTATTTCATGCCCTGTTTTCTTCCCTACTATCCATTGCACCTATCTATCTTACAATGTCTGTACATTCAATTTCTTTTCTTGCTTATCAGCCATATGATTGCAGGGGTGATGGCAGTATCTGTGGGAGTAAAAACACGGTCTTCAAAAAAGATCGTGCTATGATATGTCTCCAACGTATCTATAATTTTTGATGTATTCATGCCATGTTTATAATATTTTTACATGCTTTTGGAATGATTTGGTTAGAACTAACCCAGACTGACGCTGTTTTTCAGTGGAACTGCCGTGGTGTTGTTTTTGTGCAGAAATAAAATTTCTTGGAATGCGCTGAAAATTAACGGAGATTTTTTCTGGAAAATATAAAAAATACTGGAATAAAGAGTTACCGGAGAGGAGGCTCGTGGGGCCCACGAGGGTGGAGGGCGCGCCCACCCCCCTAGGGCATGCCCCCTACCTCGTGGACACCCCGTGGGTCCTCCTGACTTGTTCTCGACGCCAAACCCTCCTATAAATATAGAAACCTCTAGAACATAACATAGATCAGGAGTTTCGCCGCCTCTAGCCTCTGTAGCCACCAAAAACCAATTGGGACCCTGTTTCGGCACCCTGCCGGAGGGGAGATCCCTCTCCGGTGGCCATCTTCATCATCCCGGTGCTCTACATGACGAGGAGGGACTAGTTCACCCTTGGGGCTAAGGGTATGTACACGTAGCTATGTGTTTGTTCTCCCTCTCTCTCTCTCGTGTTCTTGATTTGGCATGATCTTGATGTACCGCGAGCTTTGCTACTATAGTTGAATCTTATGATGTTTATCGCCCTCTACTCTCTTCTAATGGATTGAGTTTTCTCTTTGAAGTTATCTTATCAGATTGAGTCTTTAAGGATTTGAGAAAACTTGATGTATGTCTTGCATGTGCTTATCTGTGGTGACAATGGGATATTCACGTGATCTACTTGATGTATGTTTTGGTGATCAACTTGCGGGTTCAGTGACCTGTGAACTTATGCATAGGGGTTGGCACACGTTTTTGTCTTGACTATCCGGTAGAAACATTGGGGCACTCTTTGAAGTACTTTGTGTTGGTTTGAATAGATGAATCTGAGATTGTGTGATGCATATCATATAATCATACCCACGGATACTTGAGGTGACATTGGAGTATCTAGGTGACATTAGGGTTTTGGTTGATTTGTGTCTAAGGTGTTATTCTAGTATGAACTCTAGGATAGATCGAACGGAAAGAATAGCTTCGTGTTATTTTACTACGGACTCTTGAATAGATCAATCAGAAAGAATAACTTTGAGGTGGTTTCGTACCCTACCATAATCTCTTCGTTTGTTCTCCACTATTAGTGACTTTGGAGTGACTCTTTGTTGAAAGTTGAGGGATAGTTATATGATCCAAGTATGTTATTATTTTTGAGAGAACTTGCACTAGTGAAAGTATGAACCCTAGGCTTTGTTTCTTACCGTTGCAATACCGTTTACGCTCACTTTTATCGCTTGCTACCTTGCTGTTTTATATTTTCAGCTTACAAGTACATGTATCTACCATCCATATTGCACTTGTATCACCATCTCTTTGTCGAACTAGTGCACCTATAAAATTTACCATTGTATTGGGTGTGTTGGGGACACAAGAGACTCTTTGTTATTTGGTTAGAGGGTTGCTTGAGAGAGACCATCTTCAACCTACGCCTCCCACGAATTGATAAACCTTAGGTCATCCACTTGAGGGAAATTTGCTGCTATCCTACAAACCTCTGCACTTGGAGGCCCAACAATGTCTACAAGAAGAAGGTTGTGTAGTAGACATCAAGCTCTTTTCTAGCGCCGTTGCCGGGGAGGCGAGGTAAGCGGCACTAACACCCCGTCAACTATGCTCTTTTCTGGCGCCGTTGTCGGGGAGGTGAGTGCTTGAAGGTATATCTTTAGATCTTGCAATCGAATCTTTTAGTTTCTTGTTTCATCACTAGTTTAGTCTATAAAAGAAAACTAAAAAATGGAATTTTGGCTGCCTCATATGCATCATCTTTTTAATGTCTTCCGTCAAAATAAGGATTCCAAAAATTGTGCTCAAGTACTAGAAGAAGAATTACATAAAATGCTTGGCATAAAATATGTGAATGATAAGCATGATTGCAATGTTGTTAGTATGAATTCTTTGAATACCCATGATGCTAATGATATGCAAAGCCACAAGCGTGGGGATGCTATGTTTGATGAATATGATATTTTTTGTCCCCCAAGTTTCGATGAGCAAATTTATTATGGTGAAAGCATGCCTCCCATTTATGATGATTATTGTGATGATATGTATGACATAAATAATAAACATAACCATGAAACTTTTCATCATGATTTTAATTTTCAATTGGATTATGCTCCACATGATAGTTATTTTGTTGAGTTTGCTCCCACTACTATTCCTGAGAAGAAGTTTGCTTATGTGGAGAGTAGTAAAATTTATATGCTTGTGCATCATGAAAATAATGCTTTATGTGATGGATATAATGTTGAATTCATTCATGATGCTACTGAAAATTATTATGAAGGAAGAACATATGCTTGTAGGAATTGCAATAATATCAAGTTTCCTCTCTATGTGCTTAAAGTTTTGAAGTTATGCTTGTTTTGCCTTCCTATGCTAGTTGATTCTTCTTCCCATAAGTTGTTTGCTCACAAATCCCTATGCATAGGAAGTGGGTTAGGCTTAAATGTGCTAGTGATATGCTTCATGATGCTCCCGTTATGTTTCAATTCTTATCTTTTATGCGAGCATCATTGTCATCATCATGCCTAGCTAGAAAGGCATTAAAGAAAAGCACTTGTTGGGAGACAAGCCTATATTTACCCTTACTCTTTTTGTGTGTCCACATGATTATGCTACTATAGTAATCATGTTTTACAGATTTTGTTTCAATAAAGTGCCAAGTAAGACCTTTAGGATAGCTTACGGTGATAGTTGTGTTGATCCTGCTGAAAATCAGAAACTTTTGTGCCTAGTAAATTAGTTTTGATAATTCACAGAAACATTCTTTTGATATGATTCTTTTTTATCTGGATTCATACACAAATTTCTCAGGTTCTCATAATTGTGTACGATTTTTTGAGTTACATAAGTATTCCAGAGTTACATATTACTACAGACTGTTCTGTTTCTGACAGATTCTGTTTTCTATATGTTGTTTGCTTATTTTGATGAATCTATGAGTAATATCGGAGGGTGTGAACCATAGAGAAGTTGGAATACAGTAGATATTACACCAATATGAATTTATAATAAGTTCATAACAGTACCTAAGTGGTGATTTATTTTCTTATACTAACGGACCTTACGAGTTTTCTATTAAGTTTTGTGTTGTGAAGTTTTCAAGTTTTGGGTAAAGATTCGATGGACTATGCAATAAGGAGTGGCAAGAGCCTAAGCTTGGGGATGCCCAAGCCACCCAAGATAATATTCAACGACAACCAAGAGCCTAAGCTTGGGGATGCCCCGGATGGCATCCCCTCTTTCGTCTTCATTCATCGGTAACTTTACTTGGAGCTATATTTCTATTCACCACATGATATGTGTTTTGCTTGGAGCGTCATTTTGTTTTATTTTGTTTTGCTTGATGTTTGAATAATATCCCAAGATATTAAATTCTTAAATGTTAGAGAGTCTTCACATAGTTCCATAATTATTCGACTACTCATTGATCTTCACTTATATCTTTCGGGTTCAGTGACCTTGTGAACTTATGCATAGGGGTTGGCACACATTTTCGTCTTGACTCTCCGGTAGAAACTTTGGGGCACTCTTTGAAGTACTTTGTGTTTGTTTGAATAGATGAATCTGAGACTGTGTGATGCATATCGATAATTATACCCACGGATACTTGTGGTGACATTGGAGTATCTAGGTGACATTAGGGTTTTGGTTGATTTGTGTCTAAGGTGTTATTCTAGTACGAACTCTAGGATAGATCGAGCGGAAAGAAAAGCTTCGTGCTATTTTACTACAGACTCTTGAATAGATCGATCAGAAATAATAACTTTGAGGTGGTTTTGTACCCTACCATAATCTCTTCGTTTGTTGAGGGATAGTTATATGATCCAAGTATGTTATTATTGTTGAGAGAACTTGCACTAGTGAAAGTATGAACCCTAGGCTTTGTTTCTTACCGTTGCAATACCGTTTACGCTCACTTTTATCGCTTGCTACCTTGCTGTTTTATATTTTCAGCTTACAAGTACATGTATCTACCATCCATATTGCACTTGTATCACCATCTCTTTGTCGAACTAGTGCACCTATAAAATTTACCATTGTATTGGGTGTGTTGGGGACACAAAAGACTCTTTGTTATTTGGTTAGAGGGTTGCTTGAGAGAGACCATCTTCAACCTACGCCTCCCACGAATTGATAAACCTTAGGTCATCCACTTGAGGGAAATTTGTTGTTGTCCTACAAACCTCTGCACTTGGAGGCCCAATAACGTCTACAAGAAGAAGGTTGTGTAGTAGACATCAAGCTACCAGTTGATGCAGATAGAACCACAGTTGTACTTGCCCAGGAACCAGCCCCACCACACATAACCCGACTCACGCACATTGTACACCTACCCAGTTGGACCGACAACTAGCTACACCCCTTCTAACCCCAACCCTAACAGATAGTAACCCAGTTCTGGTTGACACAGCACCGTCTCCACCATAGAGCACCCACACACGAGCAGTTTGTATGGCAACTGCAGTGCCCAAAGCACGTGGACCATCACTCCGAACCCCAAGTCAACACTTAAAGTAGAAGAAGAATAGTTCTCTGGTCAGGTTCTGTATCTATGGTTCATACTCCTTTGCTCCTGCATCACTTTACTTACTCATACCAACTAATTTCAAATTCGAAGGATGCAATTGAAACTCCAATGGTGCAACAGGTATGTTTTAAACCTGTTTCTTTAACGTGTTTGCTGTTGTAACTTGCTCTATGTTGATTTTAGTTTCAATTCAATAAACAGTTATGTTCTCATGCCATGCACATTACAAGTGTTGTTATTGTTGTGTAGTTTCCCACACTTATATTCTGTCTATGCAGCTTTGTCTTAAATATATATGATTTGAACTTTGTCTATCTTGATTTGGGAACATAAACTAGAATCATATAGACTATACAGTGACCATACTAGATAGATATATGTTTGTTTCATGATGTTATCCTACCCACCTTACTACTGAACTGGTTTACCAAAATGAGAGAAACAAAGACAACACGGTAAACCTGTGATGTGTTTGTTTGTTTCTCTTTTATAATGCGGATAAAATATTGGAGAAGAGTATCCCGTTATGCAATAGTAAGGAAGTAATGCAGATAAGGTTCAAGATAGTGAGACATCCCTATTGGCCTCCAAGAAAGCTGATAAAAACTATATTGAAGACACTGAGAAAACCCCAAAGTCCTGTCTTGATGTAGTGTTCGAGTTACTTGCTACTACTGCTGGCACCGGCTCTTCGAACTCGCTGCCTGAATCAGTTCAACTTCTTGAGTCTCAACTTCAAGTTGAAAGACATCGATCAGATGTTATGCGATAGGAAGCTGAAGGACTGAGGAAGTCCCTGTAGAATTGAGATGCATACTTTCTGGTGCAACAGCAAGTGCTGGAGGATTTAAGCGCCAAACAAGATAGAGTTAATAAGCTTGCTAAGCATCTTGCTAGCATTATGGGTACCCAGGATATTGTTTCTTGAGCTCTTCTCACTACTAGGGAAAGGGCTATAGATGGGATGGACACTAATGGCGCACTGTACATGTGGCGCGCCATTACTAAATACTAATGGCGCACCATGTGTCGGTGCGCCATTAGTGTGCAAATACTAATGGCGCACCACATCCCACGGTGCGCCATTAGTAAATTTTTTTTTCAAAACTACTAATGGCGCACCGTGGGAGTGGTGCGCCATTAGTAGTTAACATAGTAATGGCGCACCACACCCACCGTGCGCCACTAGTAGTTTTGAAAAAAATAAAAAAAAATTGTTAGTAATGGCGCACTTGTGGACTGTGCGCCATTACTAGTTTTAACTAGTAATGGCGCACTATACACAAATGCGCCATTACTAAGTTTGTTTCAAAAAAAATTAATTTTTTTCTTTTTTCTTTTCAAAACTAGTAATGGCGCACCGTGGGTGTGGTGTGCCATTACTAGTTTAACTAGTAATGGCGCACCCCCCCACGGTGCGCCATTACTAACTTGGCCCAAAAGTTCCCGAATGCACCCCCCTTGTGGACCGCCTTTTTAGTTTTAAAAAAATAAAAGAAAATGATAAGAATGTCAAAAAAATAAAATAAAATAAGTTTCCCATGTGATATGTGGTCTAGTTGTTGGGAAAATTTACAAATATGAATTTCGACTTTATTTGCAAAATCTCTCTGGAAATTTGTAAAATGCCCATCACTTTTGCATACGAACTCGGATTAAAAAGTTTTTTATATGAAAAATCATCTACTCGAAAAGTTAAACATTTCCAAAATCCCCAAAAACCTAACAGAAAAAAAGTTACGGGGCTTTCAAGATCTAGAGGCAAAAAAATTCAAAAAAATTCAAACTTACTAGTGGCGCACCATGGATGTGGTGCGCCACTAATAATAGAAAAAAATTGGTTTTGAATTTATTTTATTTTTGAATTGTTTTTCAAAAAATGATACGTAATATGACCGGGAAGTTTTATATATTTTTCAAAATTTCATCATAGTCATGAACATGAACAAAGTCCTAGACATCAACAAGGTATAATAGGATTGATATGCTAGATATATCAACAAGTGCCTGTGAAGTGAGCTGTTGCTGGGGTTGGATAGAACTCTGAAGTTAAGCATGCTTGGGCTGGAGTAGTGTGAGGATGGGTGACCTTTTGGGAAGTTTGACCACGGAGTGCGATTTGACCTGAGTTTAAGCATATTGACCCGAGATTAAGCCATAGTGACCTAAGATTAAGAAAAAAACGAAAAAAATATTTAAAAAAATATTTAAAAAAAATAAAAAAATCTGAATTTTTTTTGAAAAAAAATGTTACTAATGGCGCACCGTGGGCTATACTAATGGCGCACTGCATGGTGCGCCATTAGTATACCAGATACTAATGGTGCACCTGTGGTTCGCCATTAGTAAAAAATACTAGTGGCGTGATAGTAATGGCGCACCGGTAGTGCGCCATTAGTAGGCAAAACCGGCGCGCCATTAGTAGGCCTTTTCCTAGTAGTGTCTAAAATGGCTTCAGTTCTGGACTTGTTTTGCTGCAGCACTTATTTGCACCGGTCGCCAACTTTGACAACCAGTGTATGTGTTATGCTACTTTGTTCCCTATATTTGCACTGGTGGCGAACTTTGATGCCCAGTCGATATAATATGTCTAATAGTCGTGATATCGTAGCGTAAGTTGCTTGCTTATTTATTTCCTTGTTGTCTTGTTTATTTGTTTGCTTATAGTCAGTGTAGTTCTTTTTCCATGGTTTTTTAGTGGCCACAATAACCTATTTTTAAAAACTAGGCCACAATAACCATGGGCTACATATTTACTGTAGTGACCCTGGGCCTCCTACGGGTCGTAGAAACAATGGGCCTTCTATGGGTCATAGAAACAATGGGCCTTTTATGGGTCGTATCATCAATGGGCCTTCTACGGGCCAATAACAGACCACATTATGGGTTGTAAACGTGCTAAAGTTGGAATCGTCCGTTTATGGGCCAACTATAACGGGTCGTCGTTAATCGGCCATATTTAATGACGCTATGAAAAAGGACCAACAGATTAATGGGCCACAAAAGAGCCGACTGTAACCACAGGCTGAATTTGGCCTACAAGCAGAAAGGGACAGAAGCGACCCGTAAGTAACCGAATGCTGGAAATGAGCCCAAGAATAAATGGGCCCTGAGAAGGCCGAAAGATAACATGGTCTGGAAACGGCCCAATGGAATAATGGATAGTTAATGGGTACAAAGTGCTACATTGTTCATTACAGGCCAGTTTCACCATGGGCCGTTAATGAGCCAAGAGTTACAAAGGGCCTCATATGGGGCGAAAATCGTCATGGGCCACACATGGGCCGGAAGTTAAAACGGGCTGGAATCATATTGGACGGCCCAGATGACGCTACTTGGCCTAATTCAGATAGGCCGTAATGGGCCCTAGGTTAGGGGGCTGTAAATGGGCTATATGCGAACATGTCGTTAATAGGCTTTCCGTGGGCCGGCACGCTACCTTTTGACCAAATCATATGGGTCGGCCTTTTCATAGGAATGGGCCTCTGTTGGGTCGTGCCACGTGTCGATGTATCATAGGCGCCTTCGGTCCAATGAGTGGAGGACATCAGTGCCAACGGTGAGTCGACACATGGTTCCTCTGGCCAATGAGAAATTTACATGTGGAAAATCCCCATTGGTCGTGGCAGTTAGTGGGTTATCGGATCCAAAACCGGACCCGATAGCTTAAAGGTGACCCATTACGGTGGATGACATGTGTCTGTCACCCTTGACGAAAGCACTTCCATGACGCACGATTTATAGTCATGGAAGTGGACACTTCCATGATGATGATTTTGGTAATGTCATAGAACACTTCTACGACAGCACATGTATGACTATCTTGATTCTATAATAAAATCGTCATGGATGTACATGCATGAACAAAAAGTGACCTACTGTGACCAACACGTATCATCACGGAAGTGTATTTTTTTGTAGTGGCAAGACGATCTCCCACGGCATGTCCTACGAAAGCATTTGTGTTATTTCCCCCAAACACACACAAGCATATGCGCTAAGCGTGTGTGACTGGAGGAGCTATCACCGATGGTTTCTGGGTCATGTGGGAAGGACCCGCCTATTACACACACGAGCAACGCAACGGTTTAAAACTCTATCGCGGAAAGGGGTTAAAAACCATTTGTATACGACGTCGCTGCACCAGTGTTACCATTTGGAACATTTATAACTACCTCGTTGATTTCATGCTCAGTAAAGGCTGTTCCAAATCATCAAAAATGTCCTAGTATGTTACTGGTTAAAAAGAGAAGCCAGATCAAAATGCATTTTAGTGTCTTGAGAAGTGCCCAACCACCTTTTGAAGGTGTCCCATAGAATAGTGTCAGGGTACGATGATCTATGGGACCAGCGAGGATCCCTTTCCATTTCGGCTTAGGAGATCAATGAGCATGGAGTGCAAATCCAAGAGTGCACGCGAGAGGTTTTCTCGAGTTCGGGCCACCATGGAGGCATAAAACCCTACTCCTGTCTTTGGGTGGTTTGACTTGGGGCTCAAGTTACAAGCATAGCTTGTCAAAAAAACGTGAGCAAAGTGTTGTCTCGTGCCAAGGTAGCCATGGGCCTCCTCTTATACACAAATAGGGGGGTCACCATAGTGGCAATATGGTCATTACATCTTGTGTATAGTGGTCTCGATGCTATACAACCTAATCTTGCTGGACTAGGACAAGGGCATTTAATGCGCTGTGAACTGATAGCAATCCTTTGGAAAAAGGCATCTCTCCTTGTGTGCCATTGACGTGGACAAGCCTATCTCCTTAACATGTCCACTAGACAGGTGTCAATAAAGTTGATTTACATGCAACGTGATAACACGCGTCCTAATGATCCTCCCCAAGTCGCTCGCCCGCTCGACACCTAATCTTGACAAGCCATCAGCTAGCCGATGAGGTGGAACGATCGAAAAGCATGAAGGGGGAACTTCCTTTCAAGGGACTTGCCGGGTCGTGGCTTTTCGGTGCGGAGGTTGCCGGCAACAGAAATCTTGATCTTCAGTACAAACTTAGTACTTGTTGATCACCTACCCGAAGGTCTTCTTCACGGTCTTGGCGTCAAGTGTTGAGGCTTGGGCTGATTTATCCTCGGGCAAGGCCTTGCCGTTTGGAGGGATGCAACTTCTTGTGCACGAATCTGGCGTACTAAGGGACCCCAAATTCAGTACACCGACAAATAGCTGCCTTCATTTCATGTTTAGAGATGTCTATCTGATCTTCATTTTGAAGGATAGCAATGTGATTGTGCCTATGATTAACTATTGGTCTTGTGTGAAAGAATTTTGTGTCTTCATCCCCAAATTTCAGACCCTTTATTTTAACCCTTTGCATCCAATAAATCCTCTTGTTTTCCAGAAGTGTCAACAACTCTTCCTTCAAAATAAACTACAGTTTCATTCCAAGGGCCGAAGTCTCTGAATTCTTAAAAAAGACCAAATCAGAAATTGTATTCATTTGAAGCAACAATTAGATGCTATAAACAAGATAGAGACTGAGCCACTTCTTGAGAGCCCTCCCTAGATTTTTAAAAGCATTAATCTTCTTGGCAGAGTCTGTAAACCAACAAGTATATTCCAAGCATTAATTACCACATCTCTGAAGGAAGAATATTGAAGCCAATAATTGTCAAACCTGGAAACTTTTGCTTTAGTAATGGAAGTGACCACTTTAATCATACCAGGTAGGTGATCATAAATAGGCCTAGCTAAGGGTAAAGTAGTAGTGTGACGGAAGGTGGTCATCTAGGAAGCAAAAATGAAGAACCAGTCCAATTTTTCTAGGAGGGGGCTATCTTGCACATTACTCCAACTGTATTGTCTTCCTTTCAATGGAAATTCAATCACCCCTGTCGGTGTTCTGGGAACGGGGATACCCAGACTTGCTTGCCTGCGGCCCGCGGTATGGCTCCACCAGTGGCCAAGTGTGGCCCATCTTCATCAACCAATACTCAAGACCCACGTGAGGGGCCAAGACTCACGGGGCGGACGATGCAAAGCCTCCTCAGGAGCGGCCTCACCAGGCAGGCTCGTGAGAAGGCGGAGAGATCAAGGCAAGGGGTACCTCGCGAGGTTCCCGTGATGCAAGCCATGACAACCAAGGCCAGACGGGTGCCAGGCAGGCGCCAGCCCGCACAAGGTCCTCGTTTCCTCTTTGGTGCTAAGGGGGCAAGAGTAGGCGCGGAGTACCGAGTCATCGGGCAAAGGTTTCCATATCAGTGCAACAAGACCAAGACTAGTAGGATGGCAGGACGAAGGTCATCATGGGGCCCAAGACGGCATCACCACCAGCGCCTTTGACAGGCGAAGACCACCTTTAGTTAGGATAGCTTGTACTAGTTGTCCCCTTTCAAAATAGTCGTTGTTGGATCCCTTCCCGCTCAATATTTTGGAAGAGGACCAGGGCCTCTATAAATAGGGCTAGCCACCACAGTAGAAAGGGAGAGGTTAAGTTCATCTACACACCACACCAACTCAAGAACACCTCTCCTCGCAAGGCTGTTCTTCCCTTGTACTGTTCATCATCAGCCCAAGAGGCAATCCACCACCACCACACACAAGAGTAGGGTATTACACCACAACGGTGGCCCGAACCTATATAAATCTTGTGTCTCTTGTGTTGTGAGTTCATCGAGCTAGCTTAGGGATCACGGCGAGGCTGAGGGTGTGTTTTGGTAGGGGGAAATCTTTGTGCACACCCCTGCCTTCGAAACTTAAGGGTTTTGCCGGAACCCAATATCTGACATTTGGCGTGCCAGGTAGGGGAGCCCAGAGCTCAATGTCTAGCCTCATCGCAACACCTCCCCTCGGGAGCGTCGCGTGAGGGGGCTGGGCATGGGGGCTGCGCCCGGGTCACGCCCGAGCGTACGCCACCCAGCCAGGCCCTCCAGACCTGGCCATCGCGCGCCCCTCCCCGAGCAAAGCCAAGGTATGAAGATCGTTTGAACGTCAAGGAGGACTCCTGAGCATTGCGACTCAGGAGCCTAACTTGTCACGTAGCCCCTCACTCCTTGGTCCCGTCATGGTGATCCGCTCGGGGCCAATGGCGGTTGAGGTATGCGCGGGGCCGGGCTCTGCCAACGTAAAACATGAAGCAAATAGGAAGGAAGCCACAAAATCTCGAAGCAAATCCCAGAGCAAATATTACAAACCATAATTGTCTTCACAATACCAGACGCAAGTTTATACGCCTCCATGAGCCATGGTGCATGTTGTAGGAATTAAGCAGGAAATAAGTCGTCACCCTTGGACATCGTCGACGCCCGCCAGAGACTCCA
This sequence comes from Triticum aestivum, assembly GCF_018294505.1. NCBI lineage: Eukaryota > Viridiplantae > Streptophyta > Magnoliopsida > Poales > Poaceae > Triticum > Triticum aestivum. The sequence continues at coordinate 266,063,044 of NC_057804.1, read as the reverse complement.
CCCCTGTGGTGGCGCCACTCAGGGCCGTAGGATCAGCAGCACCACTTGCCATGGGCGCAGGAGCGAAGGTTCGGAACTTCCCTAGCAAGGCATCCACCTGGCTCGTCACGGCTTCACCAGCAACGGCAAAGCACTCACTGTCCATAGGCTCCAGCAGCTCATCAAGATTGGTGTTAGGGTCACGAAGATGGAGGTGGCTGAAGACGCGCGTCAGCGCCGCGGAAGAGAGGATGCGAGCTTCTACTTCTGCCATGGGGCCGACGCGGCTCACGACTTCCTCGAGCGCCTCGACCAAGTAAGGAAGCAGCTGGGTGGGGCCGTCCTTGTCGGTAGCCAGAGGCTTCTCCAGGCCCTTCTCATAGAGTGTCTTCAGCGCCACGCGAGACCTCTCCTCAAGGAGTGCGAATACCACGCGGTCCTCGGCCAGGACCTTCGTCTTGGCATCCCGCTTGGCCTTCTCCGCCCTCACCTTCTGCTCCAGCGTTTCCAGCCGGCAACGCTCAGTGGTCTGCGCCTCCGCCAGCCGCGTCAGCTCGGCATCACGGTCCCTGATGGCGTCCTCCCAAGCCTTCATCCTCTTCTTCTCCACCTTGCGGCCACGAGCTTCTTCAGCATGCTTGTCATGCAGATCCTTCAGCTCGGCCTCCAGTGTCGTGCAGCGGTCCTGGGCGACCGTGGCATCCTTCAGTGCCACCTCGCGAGCGGCTGCGGCCAGGGCGGTGGCCTGCTTCTCCTCCCCAGAGGCTACCGCGACCCACCTTAGCGCTGCTCGGACAGAGGCGTCAGAATGAAGCCAGCCGGAGACCAGCTCCAGGCGCCCGGCTACCAGATGGGAGTCGGTGCCTTGGAGGTCTTCTCGAAGCTGGGCCAACTCTTAAAGGGCACGATCCAAGACATCTGAGGAGGCAGAAGGACCTGGAACCAGCGGCGCAGCAGAAGGAGGAGGCAGCAGCATAACCACATCTCGAGAGACAGGGGGCTTCTGAGCCTTGGCTACCTCAACAACAACATCTGGTATCGGCACCTCCGGAGCCAGCGGGGCCATGGGGGCTGGTGCCCCACCAGGGCGCTCGTCCAGGCCTCGCGAGGATGACTGGGCAGGGGAGGTGCGGACGTCGTCGCCTCCCCTCCCCATAGATGAAGAAGCGGCCACGGCAGATGAGTCTGCCCCAGACGGAGTCACCGCGCCCCTCTTCCTCTTCTTCGCCGCACTCGGCGGCCTAACCAATCGATGGAGAACGTCAAGTCCCAGCAGCATAATCAAGAACAAGATGAAGCACGAACACTTACTGGTCTACCGTGGCGTAGTTCATTGTCCTCTTGCCGAGCTTGAAGCCCGAGAGCCTCGAGGCTCGGGGCGCAGCCGCAAGGGCTTCAGGAGCAAGGGAAGGCGTAGCAGAAGGGCGGGAAATGGCTCTAGGTGGCGCCTGGGCAGAAGCAGCCTCTCGGGAGATCAGCGCTGACCTACCCTTCTTCGTGATCGCGGGCGGGTCTCCTCCTCTTGGGTGGTGTCAGCCTCGTCGTCGTTTGGCAAGGTGCAGAGGATGTCGGCCCTGCGTGGGGGGAGGTCTCCCGCGTCCCCTCGAGGGTTGTCTCCGAGTCACGCTCCTTGTCTTCTTCCTCTCCACCTCCTCTGCGGGAGTCACCCGAAGACACGTCCACCGGCGCCAGCGCCCCCTGGACAGTAGGGAGTGCCGCAGACACCAGGCCGCGCCCATCAAAGGTGGGCACAGTAGCCACCACCTGTGTCCTATCCTCGGAGAGGAACAAGGTGGCAGGGGCACCCGCCGGATACTCCTGGTCGTCCCCGACCAAGAGGCGGAGAGCTGAGGCCAGCTCATCATCATCCAGAGCCACCAGATTCAGGAAAAGCTTGTCATCTCCGCCCTTAAGCATCCATAAGGGGCGCAAGCGCACCTAAAGCGGAGCCGCCCGCTGCGTCAGGAACTCCCCCAGGAGCGTGGCCCCGGTCAGCTTTGCCGCCTTCGCGTTGCCTGGCTTCAGGTCAGCGTTCATCTTCTCCAGCACCAACTTTGCCTGATCGTCAGCAAGCTTCGTGCCAGACCACCCTTCGTCAGACTGGGGCACCTTTGTTGGCAGCGTTAACTGGGGTTGGACGCTTGGCATCCATCATGACCCACTTTCTCTAGAAGTTGTCGGCCCTCTTCCCGGCCTTCGAGATTGCGTTGGCCTTGCCGTACGCGACGAAGTTGACGCACGCTGAGGTGTGGTAGCTGTTGGTTCGGAGAAGGAAGAAGTGGCATAGCAGAGCCACAGATGGCATCACCCCAACATGCACCTCACACTAGTAGGCGAAAATCGACAAGAGGAGAATAGAGTTGGGATGGAGATGAAGGGCCTGCAACCTGTAATGGCGGAGGACGGCGTAGAAGAAGTCGGAGAAGGGAGGAACCAGGCCAGCCACGATGGCGTTCATGAAGAAGGGGTAGAAAGTGCTTCCCTGAGCCTCCGGCACAGCGGAGCCAACCCAGAGTTTGGTCTCCCCCTTTTTCATTGCCCTCCACTGCCCTCATCAGGCCCGTGGCGGCGAGATACTTCTCCTACATGTTGAGGGCATCCTGCGCTGGAGCGTAGCAAGCTGGCTGCACATCAACCTTGACCTTGCGGGGCGCCATCGCTCGTTGAAAGGGAAGGGATTGAAGCGGATTTGGATATTGCAGAAGCAAGGAGCAAGGAAGGGTATCTGGAGGAAGAAGAAGGAGAGCAATGAAGCAAGCCTTGCCCGCGCCAGCCTTTTGTCAAGTCGGGCAATTGCCGAGGCAGCGCGGGGAAGCGGAGATGCCCACGTCCAATCAGTCACCACGTGTCAATGAAGGCCGCTGGCTGTTGGGGCCCGTGGTGCTCTGCACTTGCCCCTTGGCTTTGCCGCTAAGCCAAGTCAGAGCGTGCCTTGGGCCCAGGGGCTACTGTCGGTGTTTTGGGAACGGGGGTCCCGAGACATGCTAGCCTGCGGCTCGGGGCGTGGCTCCACTAGTGGCCCAGTGCGGCATGTCTTCATCAACCAACACACAAGACCCTCGCGAGGGGCCAAGCCTCGCGGAGCAGACGATGCAAATCCTCCTCAGGAGCGGCCTCGCCAGGCAGGCTCGCGTGAAGGCGGAGAGATCAAGGCAAGGGGTACCTCGCGAGTTTCCCGTGACGCAAGCCATGACGACCAAGGCCAGGCGGGCGCTAGCCCGCGCAGTGTCCTCATTTCCTCTTTGGTGCTAAGGGGGCAAGCGCAGGCGCGGAGTACCGAGGCATCGGGAAAAGGTTTCCATATTAGTGCAACAAGACCAAGACTAGCAGGATGGCCGGACGGAGGTCATCATGGAGCCCAAGACGGCGTCACCACCAGCGCCTTTGAGAGGCGAAGACCACCTTTAGTTAGGATAGCTTATACTAGCTGTCCCCTTTCAAAATGGCCATTGTTGTATCCCTTCCTGCTCAATATTTGGGAAGAGTACCAGGGCCTCTATAAAAGGGAGAGGTTAAGTTCATCTACACACCACACTGGCTCAACAACACCTCTCCTCGTGAGGCTGTTCTTCCCTTGTACTGTTCATCATTGGCCCAAGAGGCAATCCACCACCACCACACACAGGAGTAGAGTAGTACACTACAGCGATGGCCTGAACCTGTATAAATCTTGTGCCTCTTGTGTTGTGAGTTCATTGAGCTAGCTTAGGGATCGTGGCGAGGCTGAGGGCGTGTTTCGGTAGGGGGAAATGTTCGTGTGCACGACAGTTTTCAAACCTTAAGGGTTTTGTCGGAACCTGATATCCGACAACCCCCAATTTGCTAATGGCTTCATTGAACAGAAGCATTTCATTGACATCCCGCCAGGTCTTTGTGTCAAAGGTATCCCTGATAAATTTAAAGTCTCCCATGATGATCCAATTAATATCAGCTGACATATGAATTTTAGAAAACCAATTGAAGAGCTTCACCTTTTCAACATGCTCACAAGGCCCATAAATCTTGGTAAGAATCCAACTCTGGTTAGACATAAGGCTGGTAAATTGGATAGAAATTGAAATTTTGTTTTGGAAAAGAACATCTCCGTCAAACAAAGAAATCCCCCAGAGGCCCTAATAGAAGGGACAAAAGTAAACTTAGACAATATGTGAGGAATTTTTTTTTCATATAAGCAAGATAAAAGTGTTATCTCTTGGTTTCTTGTAAGCTAACAATGGCAGTAGCACTTTCTTCAATTTTCTGATGTAAATCCAACCATTTCTCTGAGGCATTCAAACTCCTTCTGTTCCAATTTAAGATACTCCAATTTATGTTGTGATTAATACTAAAATCATGCTGAAAATCTCACAACAGACAAGGGTTAACCATAGCCAGACAAACATAGAGATGCAACAATAACTACAAGTCCACACATGATATTCAGATAGGTTAGTAAACATAAAGTACCATAGTTCATACAACTTAGAATTATAGTCCAAATTATACTAGCAACACATATTCCAGAAATAGACCCAAAATAACTCACACTAAATATAAGAAAACAAGTGTCCATCTCCACACCATCTTCTATAAGGCTTCCCTTCAATTGGAACTTGCTGGATATGACTCCTTCTCCTTAGACAAAGACACCTTGGCCAGCTCTTCCTTAGATTTTTTTTCTTCTGCTTTTTAGCAAGCTTTTCCTCCAGCTCATCCTCCGCAACCTTGCATAAAGTTTCTGTTAGGTTCTTGACCACCTTTTTTGCAAAACTCCAGGAATAACATTACATGGCAGACATTTACTGCTAGAGCAAGAATTCCTCTGAAAGCCCTTCTTTTCTTTTCTAATTATATCACTCCTTCTTACCTCAAATTCTACTAGAGGAGTTTTCCACCCCTTCTCTTCCTGGGGTTATCAGCACCAAAAGGCATAAGGTGGGCTTGCTCCAAGTTAGCATCAACATGATTGGCAGAGTTCCCATCATTCTCTGTGTCATGTTCATTGGAAGCAGCCAGGGTCAGACAAACAGGTGCCTCAGACACCATAGACTTGTCAGGTATATGGAAAAGCACATATTTTTCAAGATCATTACTGGCAGTCATAATTTCCCATAAAGATTATTTTAACATATGGATTGCCCAACCTAACTTTTCTTGAGTCATGAGAAAATGGATAATAAAGTTCAACCAACTTATAGGGATCTTAACAGAGAAAATTCATTTAGCCCCTTCTGGTTTGTTTGCAAAATACCTTTCCCATAGCTGGACTCCCTCATCTGACATCACATTGTCGAGGGACAAGGAAACCATAAGTTGAATATTTTTCATACATAAAAGATAAGCACCCTGGCTGAAAGATTTGTAGTGATTATCTAAATCATCATGCCAAATCTGATGGGAAAACTCACCATTGGGAGCAGAACTCTTTGAAGAAGGTCCAGCAAGAATAGATGAAGGAGCAAATACATCCTCATAACCAACCTGAGGAGCAGGTGTAGCAGGCTTCTCGGTGTGGAGCGCATCCTCCACAGTGTGGGCCACATGTCCAGACTGAATAATAAACCAGCAGCAAACCACTAAGTTCAACATGGGCATCGGGTGCCACAAACCCCTCATAGGCAGGAAGCAATGAAACATTCTCATGGACAGCATTAGAATTAATTACAATAGATGTAGAAGGCACAGAGACAACTAAAACATCAAAACATGAAGGGGGCTCCTCCTGATAAACGGAAATTAAAGCCTCGGTAACAATGGGCAGATCATCACCAACGCATGCATATCAAGGTCTTCTTCGGGATAAGCCTCCATTAGATTAGCAAGCCCAACTCCAAGTCCAACAAGGGGAGGTGGAATTGCAGGATGAAACTAAACTAACTGATTAAATACCCACTTGAGATTCTATTTTGAGAAAAAGCCCCATTAGAGAGAGATAAAGTGGTTGTGATGCAGTTGTTGTGCTCAAGCATGGGTGGATCCTCATTATCAATGGCCATCTCTTCTTGCTCTGGCAAGACATGCTCTTCAAGGTTATTTTGTGCCTCCTAGTGAGGAAAAGCCCGGTCATCATCCAAATCCTAGCCCTCATTCTCATCTTCAACATTGTTCTGGTTGTATTCAGGTGGCTGGAACCCAGGAAAATCATCCTCTGGCAATGGGTGAGGACCAATGTCCGGAGGAGGGATTGGATCCTCATCTGCTAAGCCACCTTTGAGCATCTCCTCGAGAAGAACTTCCACAGGACAGGACCAGGTGTCCTCTTCGAAATCCTCCATTTCTGACCATCTCGGACTCTTTGGAATATCAATCAGTTGGGAAATTCTAACTTGAAGGAGCAGCCTGCCCCTCCTAGTTTCATCCTTGTCCCACATTAGCAGTTTCCCAAATTTGTAGACTACAAGAGACAAATCCTCTGATGACCAATAATCGAAAGGGACACCAGTGAGCATCAACCAACAAGTTCTATTAAAATAAGTATGACACCAATTATTGCCCTCATTCTGCTAAACAAACATGAGAAACCCATCTATAACTCGATGCGGGCTATCCCTGACCATCCTATCTATGTCTCTCACCCACAAAAATGCACATAAGCTTATCCAAGATGGCATCTCTGCACACTCCTAACACCAGCCTTATTCTCTTCCAGAAATTCCTCCACTACAGCTCTAACATTGGGGGAAACATACTTGTGCTAGGAGTGGATTGATGGTGATGATCGCCCAGTCCTCATCGCGACACAAACGGCGCGACACCATCACCCTTGAAACCCAATTACACCTAGGGATGTGCTGAATCACAGACCCGCGAGGCACAAACGGACGCGGGTCAACGGAGATGTTGGCCATGTAGGTAAGTCAGCAGAGAAGCAGAATCGCCGGGGGTGTCAGAGGGCTCAAGCATTTTAGCAGACTGCGAGGGAGGAATAGTGTTTCGTACAGAGGAACACGAGGAGGCAAGTGATGTCTGGGGATGGAAATTGGGAAAAAATTCCCTCGATAAACTCACTAAAAGAGGAAACCTGCTTGACGGGTGGGGCTGGGCCCTCAGCACAAAACCAGCCCTCAACCACGCCCTCGGCCCTGGCCTCTTCAGGTGGTCCATAAAATATGTCGATGCCCATAAATGACCAGAGCCAAAAGAGCCTCGGGACCAGGCAATAATGCACCAGATGGCATAGTTGGTTGCATGCATGGCAACAGACGTTTCCCCAAGCACGTCTATCAGCAGAATTCTAATGAACCTCTACTGAAGAATGAGCACTCTCACATAACGGTGGATTAACTTCCAGTCCACCCTGATTAAGCTAGGCGTTATCGATGCGTGAAAGACACTGGAAGACTGAAATTATTCTAACCGCCGGAGTAGTATTCTGATGATCACCGGCGGTATGTGAAGGAACTACACGTCCATTCTGACCAACCAAGGTCCATTCAGCATCTTCTTCTTTGTAAAACAGAGACTCCTCTCTAAGCCAATTTGACCCGCCATTACCCCAAAGTTTAAACACTATCTCAAAATCAAGTTCCACGATCCTACCAGCATTATAGATATCAAAACCCACCTCTTTTGAAGCAACTAAAACCCTTGTGGATAACCACCAAAACAGGAATGAAGGGCAAGAATAACCATGTGAACATCAAGCTTGAAAGTGGCACGTCAGAAGGATACCTCCAAAGTGAATTCCCTGTTGTGAAATCTCGGTGAGAAGACCACGGGGTGACCAAACTTGCCCTCCATAGAACTTTGGAAATCCTTTCCACACAAAAATTTTGAATTCACCAGAGACAAGCCTAGCAAGCAAGTAGGGCAAATGGAGCCAGAGGCGAGCGGGTGGCTACCAGGGCCAGGGTGGCTTCCGGCAGGTGGGGTGGCCGCCGGTGCAAGATCGCCTAGAGCCGCCTCCATAAGCCCGATTTTCTTTGGAAACCTTCTTCCACACACCCATTGTTAACAGATTACAGAAGGAAAACAATTATCACTTCTAGGAAAAGCCCTATAGGTGTACTCAAATGAGTGGCGGGTAGAGCGGGTCAGCCGCCACGTCTACTTTTCCAAAATAGCGATGGGAGGTACCTAAACGCACCACCACTGCTAGGTTCAATCTAGTGGCGGGTGGGACCTGGCACCCATCACAGGTAGGCTCTTCGAAATAATAATGATGGATGGAAAGTGTAGTGGCGAGTGTCGGTGCTAAAACCGGTGGATCTCGGGTAGGGGGTCCCGAGCTAGTGGTCTAGGAATGATTATAACATGGGGAATGGGAGATGATGCTTATCTAGGTTCAGGCCCCCTCGAAGAGGTAAAACCCTACGTCCTGCTTGATTATATTGATGTGATGGATTATCGAGTACAAGATGACCTACCTTGAGATCATATGACTAGGTTCTAAACCATAAGGCTGGTAATCGTGCCTCTAGAGATATATACACACCGGGGGTACCTAGGTTACACATATGGTTAGTGGCCGATTATACCGGCTAGTGAGCTCTCCTGGAAGTACACGCCAAGTCATCAGAGGCATCCATCTTGATTACATCAAAGTTCATATCTTTTTGAGTCCTTCCTTACGGAGATCAGTGGGTTGTAAGTTCATCCAGTCGACTGTGGTTCATATAGGCTAGCACCCCTTAGTCCGGGACACTGTCATTAGCCCCTAAACTAGTCTTCGAAGTTGAGGATGGCAGCTCCATGCTTGACACAATGTCTTAGGCATGGCATGTGAGTTCCTCCTTCATTGGTTTAAGTTTGGTGTCAGGATCTTCAAAACATCTTCGGCTTCCTCAACAAGGGGCCCAACATTAACATACATCGGACTAGGCGGCCTCACTTCATGTAATGTGAAGACCTTTATTGGCGATTCACCATGGGTCCCACATATGTGGCCTTTGGTTATTATTTTAAAAAAAATTGGATCTTTGTGTAATCCAAGGAACAAGAGCACCTATGGCTAGACATCGAAGTGTCTTCCTTGCTTGATTCAATGGGTATTTAATTACCTAGGGTCACAACAAACATCACACCCCAGCCTTTCCTCATCTCGCCCAGTAAGAAACTTTCTCCTCAAAGCTTAGCTCGAAAGCTCCGACAATGGCAAGTGGCGTAGGCTCGTTGACACGCTCCCACGGGCCTCTCATGTGTGATTGGGGAAGTTGTTCCATCACCCATATACAAATGGACCAACTTGCTACTCTAGGTTATCTCTCGGATTCAAATGTCACCTCCACTCACCCTGGCTTGGTATTCTTAGAGGGGTCAGCACATATGGATAATCATACCATTCCACATGGGGAGGAACGAGTTTGCTTTGTTCCCTTCTTATTGCGAGGTCTTGGATTTCCAATCCCTCAATTCCTTCGGAGGTTGTTGGCATTTCACAGAATCCAACTCCACCACCTAATGCCCAATTCGATCCTACATATTGCGGTATTTGTCGCCGTCTGCAAGATGTACCTCGAATGCGAGGAGCACTTTGGGCTATGGAGGAAGTATTTCTGCCTGATGCCATGTTCCCGACATGAGAAAATTCATGAAGTGGGCGGAGCCGAGGTATGACGTATTGCGGGGACTAGCTATCTTCCTGGCACCCATAGAGAGGACACTGAGACATAGGCCACTGAATGGTTTTATATGGTCGATGTCCCTCTTTACGACCCGATCTGTTTTGGGCTTCTAATCTTCTCCTATGCACCTTCAAAGAAACGCTTCAATTGGTGGCTGAGGAGTTCCTACCAAAAGGATGATAGCGAGGTGGCTCATATAGCCACCCAAGTGAGGTAATTAGCACACAACAAGCTGACCATCATTGATGTGATGGTGATGGCCATTTCCTAAGGATTCTAGACACTTCAACAATGCATACATCCTTTGTGGAGGTATAATTGGGCTAACGGTGACATCCTCTGTGCGGGAACGCTTTAAGGATCAGCCAACCATGGTCATTACTGTAGTCGGCATATATAAGGGGGGGAGAAGAATTCGTCAAACAGAAGTTTATCGATGGCTTCTCTTATCATCGATCCGTTGAGGCGGTGAGTCTTCCTCGAATTACCTCGTCTATCCAAACATTGTATTTTTATTTCATGAATAGAAGTTTAACATATCTGAACAGAGATGGAAACAGTGAGTTTTCCCTCTCCAGAGCCAGAGACGTATGCTTGTGATGATGATCCTAGTTTTCAGAAAGATGCAGAGCTTTCCATCATCGTAAAGGATGGGTTATTTTATCAAGAGACTATGGATGGCTCTAAACTGGCCATACTTCCCGACCTACTGCTACTTCGAGCTGCATTGGGATTTCCCCGAAGAGGAGAGGACAATGCAGTATAGTAGAGATAAGTATTTTCCTTAGTTAAGAACCAAGGTTATCAATCCAGTAGGAGAATCATACAAAACCTCGTGAACAACACCTGCTCACACAAAAGCAAATACTTGCACCCAATGCCAACAAAGGGGGTTGTCAATCCCCTCGGCGGTTACTTGCAAGGATTAAATCTTGTAGTGGTAGATAGATAAATTGCAAAGATAAAATAAAATAAAATAGAAAATTGCAGCAAGGTATTTTTGTGTTATTATATATGATAAAAATTGACCCCGGGCCAGAGTCTTCACTAGAGCCTTCTCTCTCGAACGCATAGCATACGATGGGTAGACCAATTACTGCTGGGCAATTGATAGAAAAGCTCATAGTTTTGAAGATATTCAAGGCAATGGTCATGTATCCATGCATCATGTCCGAGACAAGTAGATCGAATCCTGCATGCATCTACTACTATTACTCCACCCATCGACCGCTATCCAGCATGAATCTAGGGTATTGATACACTCCAATGTATCTATAATTTTTTATTGTTCCATGCTATTATATTATCATTCTTGGATGTTTTACAATCATTTTATATCATTTTTTGGTACTAACCTATTGACATAGTGCCCAGTGCCAGATGATATTTTCTGCATGTTTTTTACATCACAGGAAATCAATATCAAATGGAGTCCAAACGCAGCAAATCTTCTTGAGGATTTTTTTTGGGCCAGAAGACAGTCAGTGGGCCAAGGCTGTACCTGGGTGGTGTCTCGAGGAGGGAAGCACACACCAGGGCACGCCAGGAGGCCCAGGCACGCCCTGATGGGTTGTACCCACCTCGGGTGCCCCCTGAACCGCCTCTTTACTCTATAAATACCCCAATATTCCAGAAACCCTAGGGTAGTCGACAAAAATCAATTCCAGCCGCCGCAGAGTCCAGAAGCACCAGATCGAATCTAGACACCATTACGGAGGGGTTCACCACTTCCGTTGGTGCCTCTCAGATGATGCGTGAGTAGTCTTTGTAGACCTACGGGTCCATAGTTAGTAGCTAGATGGGTTCCTCTCTCTCTCTCTCTCTCTCTCTCTTGATTATCAATACAATGGTCTCTTGCAGATCCATATGATGTAAGCCGTTTGCGGTGTGTTTGTTGGGATCCGATGAACTTTGAGTTTATGATCACATCTATGTTTTTATCCATTGAAGTTATTTGAGTCTTGTTTGATATCTTATATGCATGACTTCTTATGGCCTCATATTTCTTCTCCGATATTTGGGTTTCGTTTGGCCAACTTAATCTATTTACCTTGCAATGGGAAAAGGTACTTTGTAGTGGGTTTGATCTTATGGTGCTTGATCCCAGTGACAGAAGGGGAACCGACACGTATGTATCGTTGCTACTAAGGATAAAATGATGGGGTCTATCTCTACATAGATAGATCTTGTCTACAACATGTCATCATTCTTATTGCATTACTCCGTTTCTCCATGAACTTAATACACTAGATGCATGTTGGATAGCGGTCGATGTGCGGAGTAATAGTAGTAGATGCAGGCAGGAGTTGGTCTACTAATCTTGGACATGATGCCTATATAATGATCATTGCCTAGATATTGTCATGATTATTCAAAGTTCTATCAATTGCTAGAGAGTAACAGTTTTCCACTGTTTGCTATTTTTCTCAGGAGAAGCCACTAGTGAAACCTACGTCCCCTGGGTCTCTTTTCATCATATTTGCCTTTGCGATATATTTTCCTTTGCATTTATTTTTAGATATATTAAACCAAAAATACAAAAGAACCTTAATGCAATTTATTTGTTCCACGGTCTATTTATTTTATCTACCACTTTTACCTCACATTGTTTGCCTATCTTGAGGCACCATACCCGAAAGAGATTGACAACCCGTTTAACACGTCAGGTTGCGAGTATATTTTATTTCTGTGCAGGTGATGTTTACGTGGTGTGAGGAGGTTCTCTTACTAGTTCTATAACCTTGTTCCCATCACTAAGTGAAATACGTACTATCGCAATACTGCATCATCCCTTCCTCTTTGGGGAAATACTGACGTAGTTCTAGCAGACATCAAAATGAATTTCTGGCGTCATTGCCGGAAAGGATCTTCAACATCAACCAGGTTCCTAACCACAAATCTCATCTCCTCTCAATTTACATTATTTTCCATTTGCCTCTCATTTTCCTCTCCTCGACTTCACAAATATTTACCGTTTTATTCGCCCTCTTTTTCCTTCGCTGTTTTTCTCGTCAAATTTGTTATTGAGTGCAATATTGTTTTGAATTCATCATGACTCAAGAGAACACCAAGTTGTGTTATTTATCAAATACCAACAACAAAGATTTTATTAGCACTCTGATTGCTCCTCCCGCCACAAGTGCGGAGTCATGTGATATTAATACTGCTTTGCTGAATTTTGTCGTGAAAGATCAATTTGTCGCCACTCCTAATGAGGATGCCGCATCCCATCTTAACACGTTCGCGGAATTATGCGATATGCAAAAGAAAAAAGATGTGGACAATGATGTTGTGAAGTTGAAATTATTTCCGTTTTCTTTGCGAGATCGTGCAAAAATTTGGTTTTCTTCTTTAACTCGCAATAGTATCGATTCTTGGAACAAGTGCAAAGATGCTTTTATCACTAAGTATTTTAGCCCGCAAAAATTATTTCCCTTAGAACCCAGATCATGAATTTCAAGCAACTTGAACATGAGAATGTTGCACAATATTGGGAAAGGATGAAATTGATGCTAAGGAATTGCCCAACTCAGGGGGTTAAATCTTTGGATGATCATACAAAAAATTTATGCGGGATTGAATTTTGTTTCTCGTAATCTTTTAGATTCCGCCGTGGGGGGTACTTTTATGGAAATTACTTTGGGGGAAGCTACTAAATTGCTAGACAATATTATAGCAAATTACTCGCAATGGCATACTGAAAGAGCTCCTAATAGTAAAAAAGTCAATTCGGTAGAAGAAATAAATTCTTTGAGTGAAAAAGTTGATGCTCTTATGAAGTTGGTTGCTAATAAAAGTGCTCCTATTGATTTTAATGATGTGCCTTTGTGTACTTTGATTGATAAAAATAGTGATGCCATAGATGTGAATTTTGTCTCGTGAAAAAATTTCAATAACAATGCTTATAGAGGTAACTTTAATCCTTGGCCTTTTCCTGGTAATTCCTCTAATAACACTGGTAGTTCCTATGGTAATCCAACCTATAATAATATTATAAACACCTCTGATCTTGACAGCAATATTAAAGAATTTATCAATACGCAAAAGGCTTTCAATACTTCGATAGAAGAAAAGTTGAATAAACTTGATGATTTCGCTAGAAGTGTTAATAGGATTTCTCATGATGTAGAAACTCTCAAGATGAAAATTTTTGTGCCTAAAGTTGAAGAATCAATTAAAGCTCTTTATGTTTCAATGGATGGAAATAAGAAAAGAACTGCTATGCTTAGAGCTAAAAGAGAAATTTTAGGAAGAGCGTTTTCTAGTTATTACCATCATAAGAGTTATGAAGATCTTAAAATGATTGGTGTTTCTTCTATTTATTCCTTGTTTAGTAAAATTAAGATTGATGAAAAAGGGTCTGGAGAAGAGTCAACTTTAGTTAGAAGGCGTCCCTATGATTCGGAGGGTGAAAATCTTGTTGAAAAATTTGATAAAACTGGGTTTGAAGAGGTCAATACTTCAACTAGTGATGTGACCACTATTTTTCATTACAAAGACTTTAACTATAATAGTTGCTCTTTGGTTGATTGTATTTCTTTGTTGCAATCCATGATAAATTCACCCCATGCTTATGAACAAAATAAAGCTTTTACTAAACATATTGTTGATGCCATCATGAAAGCTTTTGAAGAAAAGTTGGAATTAGAAGTTTCAATTCCTAGAAAATTGCATGATGAGTGGGAACCTACTATCAAAGTCAAGATTAAAAATTATGAATGTTTTTCTTTATGTGACTTGGGTGCTAGTGTTTTTACAATTCCGAAATCTTTATCTGATGTGCTTGGTCTTATCAATATAGAAGAATGCTCTTTAAATTTGCACTTAGCGGATTCTACTATTAAAAATCCTATGGGAAGAATTAATGATGTTCTTGTTCTTGCAAATAGGAATTATGTGCCCACAGATTTTATTGTTCTTCATATTGATTGCAATCCGCCTTGTCCAATTATTGTTGGTAGACCGTTTTTGCGTACTATTGGTGCCGTGATTGATATGAAAGAAGGCCATATTAAATTTCAATTTCCACTAAGGAAGGGAATGGAACACTTCCCTAGAACAAGAATTAGGCCACCATATGAATCAATCATGAGGGCATCTTATTGATCTATAACTAAAGATAACAACACTTAGATCCTACGTGTTATGCCTAGCTAGGGGCGTAAAATGATAGCGCTTGCTGGGAGGCAGCCCAATGAATAAAATTTATTATTGCGTTTTTTTTCTGTTCTTGTGTGTTATAACAATTATTATAATTCTATTATTGTGTTTTTTGTGTTTTATTAAGTGTTTGTGCCAAGCAAGGCCTTTGGGAAGATTTGTGTGAAAGTTGATTTGATCTTGCTAAAAAACAGAAACTTTTGCACTCACGAGATTATTTGTCTGTTTTTATAGAAGAGTGATTTTGAGTTGATTCTTTTTGCATAAGATTAATAGACAAATTTCTCACGTCCAACAATTTATTTCAGAATTTTTGGAGTTACATAAGTATTAGAAATATCCAGATTGCTACAGACTGTACTGTTTTTGGCAGATTTTATTTTCTTTCCGTTGTGTGCTTGTTTTGATCATTCTATGGTTTTCTTTGATGAGTTTTTGCCATAGAAAAGTTGGAATACAACAGATATAATGAAAAAACAAAATATGAATAGTTTTTCTACAATACTTATAGTAGTGGTTTTCTTTCTTATACTAACGGATCTCACGAAGGTTTTGTTTGAGTTTTGTGTGGTTGAAGTTTTCAAGTTTTGGGTGATCTTACGATGGATGAAGGAATAAGGATTAGCAAAAGGCTAAGCTTGGGGATGCAAGAGGCACCCCAAGATAATATTCAAGAAGTAGCAAGCAACTAAGCTTGGGGATGCCCTCGAGTGGCATCCCGGTTTCTTCTAACAACCATGGGTATTTTACTTGAAGCTATATTTTTATTCGTCACATAATATAAGTTTTGATTGGAGCGTCTTGTATAATATGAGTCTTTGCTCGTTTTGCTTTGTGTTTTAAGTGTTGAATCCTTTCTGGACACACCCTTTTGAGAGAGACAAAAATTATGTTATGCTTGCTCCTATGCTTCACTTAAATTTTTAGAGCCATGGATTTTCTCTAGTGCTTGACTTATATCTTTTTGAGCACGGTGTGCTCTGTTATTTTTGAAGAAATGCTCTCATTCTTCACATAGATTTATTTGAGAGTTACTAAAATTTTCATAAATTCTCTCTTGCTTCACTTAGATTATTTTTAGAGAAAGAAAAAATTCTGCTCATGTTCTTCACTTATATTTGTTTGAGCTTATCAAAAGCAACTTATGAAAATAGTCCCAAAGTGATAGATATCCAAGGAGGATATAATAAAAACTTTCATCAAGATCATTGGACAAAATAAACTTGATTTATAAGGTTTGTGATGGTTTTGAGATATGATGATATGATATGTGAGTCATGTTGATGAGTAATTGTGCTTTAGTAAGAATATTAATGTTAAGGTTTGTGATTCCCTATGCAAGCACAAAAGTAAATAGTTGTGCAACGAAATTTATATCCTACTTATATTGCATTATTCAGTGTTACTTATTCTTAGTGCTTGGGTACGAGATTTTTTGCTTTTTGGTTGGTCGCTTCTCAATCTTTTTGCTAGCCTTCATTTTGCACTAAGTATGATCGCTACTTGTGCATCCAAAACCCTTTAAACCAGTTTTGCCTTATGAGTCCACTATACCTACCTATATGCGGAATTTCCATGCCGTTCTAAGCAAGTTTTCATGTGCCATCTCTAATTTTCAAAATAAATTTCTCTTTTGTGTGCTCTACCGCTCGCGAGGCGGTGAAGGGTGACCAATATTTTCCATGCTAGATGTGTTATTCTCACGATGTGTGTTTATTCACTTGTCATTGCACGAGAGTACGGCAAAGGTATTAGGGATGCCCAGTTCCGAAATCAAAAATGAATTTACTTTATGTTGTCAAATAATAAATTCCTTGGAAAGTGTTGGTATGGAGAGCAACCGTGGATTCGGCTACCCGATCTAGGGTTCCTCCCTCCCTCCCCCCCGTCGCCGCCAGCTGTCCTAGGCCCTGCCGCTGCCGCCGGTCGCCGGCCGCCTCCGCCCCCGCCCCCTTCCCCCCTATCTCCCCTTCCCCCGGATCCGCTCCGCGACGCCTCCCCGGGAGGTGCCCGGGCGGCGCGAGCCCTGCCCCCCTTCGGTCGCCCTCGTCGCTCCTTTCCTCCCTGCCGCCACCGACGGGTGCCCCTGACGCTGGTCGGGTGGTGTTGGCGGTAGCGGGGCCTGCTTGTCCCCGCGCGCGCGGCTCCCTGCCCGGGGCATGGGGGCGGCGGCGGTGCCCCTCGGCCTGATGACGGCCCGGCGTCCCAGCGCGGTGGCCAATGGCTCGCACGATGGTGGCGCGACCCCTTGGCGATGAAACGGCGTGGTGGCGCTGGTTGGCTGGTGACGCGCCCCTGGCCTAGATCGGGCCCCGCGGGATGCATCTGGGTCCTAGCGGGCCGGGCCCCGGCGTGGCCTCGTCGTCGTCTGTGTGGTGAGGTGGTGGAGCAGCTCGGACAGGGGGCAGTGACACCGTCGTCATGCCAGCTGCGGCATAGAGGCGGGAGTTGTCCGGGCCTCTGAGGGCCCGGTCGGGCCTGTGGGGCCACGGGCCTGGCAGACTCTCGCTTTGGCGTTCGGTCGGCTACCGTCGTGGATGGTGGAGGTGGGGCCCACCAGTATGCTGACGGTGCTGCTACCCTAGTCCCGGCTCCCCTTCCTCATTGTGCAGGCCATCTTCGCGGTGTCGTGGTGAGACAGTGTGGGAACCTTCATGTCCATGTGCGCAGGGTGCTGGTCGGTTTGGTGGCGAGCTCTAGAGTGCCTGAGGGGGAGGATGGGATCACGAGTAATCCCTGTTGGCTTGGCCGACCCGACGCGGTGGCGCCTAAGGGTGCCATCGGACCTTCCTGGAGGGCGTCTGGGCTACCCTTCTTCTTTCCTCACTGTGTGCCGGGGGAAACCCCTTGCAGCAGCGCCATCATCATCGCGTCCCTTCTTGGAGGTGTTGATTGGTACCGGCACTTCCGAGTCTTGGAGCTTGGGGGACGATTTCCGGTGGAAGCAGCGGTAGCGAGGATTCGTTGTCTTTGTCGATCCGCCATTATCGGCATTTGTTTCTTTTCTTTTTTCTCTTTCTTTTCTTTTGGGCGTGGTTGTGCTGCTTCCACCCCAACACCTATCGTTGGTTGTATCGGATGTTTGCTTTGTAATACAAAGCGGGGGGAAACCCTTTTTCTTAGTAATGGTGGAAAAAGGATAAACTTTATTTTCTGTTTGAGAACTGCCTATGATGTACCTAGCATGGAAAGTGTTCAGATCTCTAAATCATTTTCGTTGGTGGGAAAAGTATGCCTCTCAAAAATATGTTTATCTCTCAGTTTAAGATTTGAGCTCTGGCACCTCTATAAATCCCTACTTACCTCCACGAAGGGCCTTTCTTTTACTTATGCATTTTTTGTTTTGAATTTGAGTATCCATCTTCTCTTATAAAGCACCAACTAAGGGGCACTATGATCGTATTTTAGCATTGGGTCTAGCTAATATTCAAGTGTGTTTCATGAATGGATCAATGATTGAGCATAATGGGCCAGGGATAACTTGCTTTAATGTTGATATTTTGAAAGACATGGTTGCTTGTTGGTATGCTTGAGTATTAAAGTCTTCATGTCAAAACTAGACTATTGCTTTGAATCATATAAAATTCCATATGTCCATGCTACAAAGAAAAGAAATGTGATGAACATGTTAGGTGGCATTCCACATCAAAAATTAAGTTCTATCATTTACCTACTCGAGACGAGCAGGAATTAAGCTTGGGGATGCTGATACGTCTCCAACGTATCTATAATTTTTAATTGTTCCATGTTGTTATATTATCATTCTTCGATGTTTTACAATCATTTTATAGTCATTTTATATCATTTTTTGGTACTAACCAATTAACATAGTGCCCTGTGCCTGTTGCTGTTTTATGCATGTTTTTTACATCGCGGGAAATCAATATCAAATGGAGTCCAAACACAGAGAAACTTCTTGAAGATCTTTTTGGGCCAGAAGACATCCAGTGGGCCAAGGCTGCACCTGGGGGTGCCTCGAGGGGGGCAGCACCCACCAGGGCGCGCCAGGAGGCCCAGGCATGCCTGGTGGGTTGTTCCCACCTCGGGTGCCCCCTGAACCGCCTCTTTGCTCTATAAATACCCCAATATTCCAGAAACCCTAGGGCAGTCGACGTAAATCAATTCTAACCGCCGCAGAGTCCAGAACCACCAGATCCAATCTAGACACCATCACGGAGGGGTTCACCACTTCCATTGGTGCCTCTCTGATGATGCATGAGTAGTTCTTTGTAGACCTACGGGTCTGTAGTTAGTAGCTAGATGGCTTCCTCTCTCTCTCTTGATTATCAATACAATGGTCTGTTGGAGATCCATATGATGTAAGCCTTTTGCGCTGTGTTTGTTGGGATCTGATGGAAGTTATTTGAGTCTTCTTTGATCTCTTATATGCATGATTGCTTATAGCCTCGTATTTCTTCTCCGATATTAGGGTTTTGTTTGGCCAACCTGATCTATTTATCTTGCAATGGGAAGAGGTGCTTTGTAGTGGGTTCGATCTTACGGTGCTTGATCCCAGTGACAGAAGGGGAACCGACACGTATATATCGTTGCTAATAAGGATAAAACGATGGGGTCTATCAATACATAGATAGACCATTTCTACATCATGTCATCATTCTTATTGCATTACTCCATTTCTCCATGAACTTAATACACTAGATGCATGTTGCATAGTTGTTGATGTGTGGAGTAATAGTAGTAGATGCAGGAAGGAGTCGGTCTACTAATCTTGGACGTGATACCTATATAATGATCATTGCCTGGATATTGTCATGATTATTTGATGTTCTATCAATTGCCCAATAATAATTGTTTTCCCAACGTTTGCTATTTTTCTTGAGAGAAGCCACTAGTGAAACCTACGACCCCCGGGTCTCTTTTCATCATATTTTCCTTTGCGGGTTTTTTCCTTTGCATTTTTTTCAGATCCATTAAACCAAAAATACAAAAATACCTTGCTGCAATTTATTTGTTCCGCGATCTATTTATCATGTCTACCACTTTTACCTCACGTTATTTTCCTATCTTGAGGCGCCGTACCCGAAAGGGATTGACAACCCCTTTAACACGTCGGGTTGCGAGTATTTGTTATTTGTGTGCAGGTGTTGTTTACGTGGTGTGAGGAGGTTCTCCTACTGGTTCGATAACCTTGGTCTCATCATTGAGGGAAATATCTACCGTCGCTATACTGCATCATCCCTACCTCTTTGGGGAAATACCGATGTAGTTCTAGCAGACATTAGGTATTAATTATAAAATAGAGTAACGCCTTAAGCAAGATGTCATGGTGTAGACAAAGTAAACCCAATCAATATGAATAAACCCTGTCGTTTACCCTTAATGGCAACAATACAAATACATGTCTTGTCCCTTCCTGTCACTAGGATAGAGCACCGCAAGATTGAGCCAATCACAAAGCACCTCTGCCGCTGAATATAAATCAATCTAGTTGGCCAAACCAAAGTGACAGATCGGAGAGAAATACAAAGGTATAATAATCATGCATAATAAAGTTTGGAAAATACTCCATTAATATTCATATCATAAACCCACAGTTCATTGGATCCCAACAAATGCACTACAAAAGAAGATTACATCGAATAGAACTCCAAGAACATCGAGGAGAACATTGTATTGAAGATCAAAGAGAGAGAGAGAAGAAGCCGTCTAGCTACTATACATAGACCCTTATGTCTTTGGTGAAGTACTCACACATCATTGGAAGGCAACAAGGATGATGTAGAAGCCCTCCGTGATCGATGCCCCTCTGGAAGAGTACTGGAAAAGTCCTCCAGATTCGTATCACGGGAGAACACATGCTTGCAGTGGCAGAAAAAGTGTTTTGGGTGGCTCTCTGGTATATTGGGAATATTTTCAAATTTATAGAGGCAGAATTAGGCCAAGAGGTGCCACGAGTGGCCCACAAGCTCAGGAGGCGCCCCCTCGGGCGTGTCTCGTGAGCTTATCCCTCCCTTGTGACTCTTTTGGTCTTCTCCCGAACCTTCGTGGGTCCCATCTGGTCCATAAAAAATCACTGTAAGGTTTCGTCGCGTTTGGACTCCGTTTGATATAGATTTTCTGAAAAGCCAAAAAGAAGCAAAAAAAACTTCAACTAGCACTAGGCACTAGGTTAACAGATAGTCCCAAAAAATTATATAAAATAGTATATAAATGCATATAAAAGAATATACTCAGGCATACCAACAAACAATCATGCCTTTCAAAATAAAAATGCTAAAGAATGATATCCCTAGAAACATATAGTCTTTTCATGCTCCATCTTCTTAACGCAAAATATAAATCATAAACAACCTCGATGACAAGCCAAGCAATTGGTTCATACTTTTTAACGCGCTTCAGCATTTTCAACCCGCATGCAATTCATGAGCGTAAGCCATGGATATAGCACTATGGATGGAATAGAATGCAGTGGTAGAGATTAATAAGGCGAAGAGAAAAAAGGAAGATAGTCTCACATCAACGCGGCTAATCAACAGGCTATGGACTCAATTGATGTCAATGCGAGGAGTAGGGATTGCCATGCAACGGAAGCACTAAGAGCTATAAGTGTATGAAAGCTCAAATTGAAAAATAACTCGGCCGGTGTGCATCCAACTTGCTTGCTCATGAAGACCTCGGGCATTTTAGGAAGCTCATCATCAAAATGTACAAGCCAAGTTCTATAATGAAAATTTCCCACTAGTATATGGAAGTGAAAACATAGGAGACTCTCTATATGAAAAACATGGTGCTAGTTTGAAGCCCAAGTGTGGAAAGGGATAGTAACATTACCCCTTCTCTCTTTTTCTCTCATTTTTTGTTGGGCTCTTTTTGGCCTCTTTTCTATTTCCTCATTGGGACAATGCTCTAATAATGATGACCATCACACTTCTATTTACTTAGAACTCAATATTACAACACGATAAGATTAAAACAATATGACTCTATATGAATTCCTCTAGCAATGTACCAGGATGTGCAATGATACTAGTGTAATATGTATGATAATGATGAACACTGGCTAAGCCAAACATACTATGTCGGCTATATAATCATGCAAAGCAATATGACAATGAAGGTGTATGTCATAATAACGGAACGGTGGAAGTTGCATGGCAATATATCTCGGAATGGCTATGGAAATGCCATGATAGGTAGGTATGGGGATGTTTTAAGGAAGATATAAGGAGGCTTATGTGTGATAGAGTCTATCATATCACGGGGTTTGGATGCACCGGCGAAATTTGCACGGACTCTCGAGGTGAGAAAGGGTAAAGCACGGTACCGAAGAAGCTAGCAAATTGTGGAAAGGTGAGAGTGTGTATAATCCATGGACTGGCATTATCCATAAAGAACTCACTAGGGGGGAGGTTGGTAGGACTTAACCATCATGCGCTCCCACCCTCACGCAAAGCAAGACACTCAATAATAAATCGTGCTCCAACTTCTTAGCATAACTAGAGACTGTACGTGCATGCTTCGGGAATCACAAACCTTAACACCAATATTCTTACTAAACCACAATTATTCACTAGTACCTCCCACATATTACCATCTTGATATTGCAAAACTATTGCAAGGAATCAAACGTATCATATTTAGTGATTTACATGAAAGTTTTTATTATATCCATCTTGAATACCTATCATATCAGGACCAATTTCATGACATGTGCATATTGCCATAACTATTTATTATACTCTCAAAAATATATAAGTGAAGCATGAGAGTGCAAATATTTGTTTAAAATATAACCACTGCCATGCTCTAAAAGATATAAGTGAAGCACTAGAGCAACTGCCTAGCTTAAAAGATATAAGTGAAGCACATAGAGTATTCTAACAAATCGTGAATAAATGAATGTCCCTCTCAAAAGGTGCGTGCAGAAAACAATGATTCTGGCAAACTAAAAAGAGAACAAAGCAAATACTACTATAATACATGATGCTCTAAGCAAAACTCATATCATGTGATGAACAAAATATAGCTCCAAGTAATATACTGATGGATTGTAGATGAAACAGGGGATGCCATCTGGGGCATCCCCAAGCTTACATGATTAGTTCTCCTTGAATATTACCTTGGAGTTCCTTGGGCATCCCCAAGCTTAGGGTCTTGCCTCTCCTTGTTCCTTCATCCATCATGATCTGACCCAAAACTTGAAAACTTCAAAATACAAAACTCAACAGAAACCTCGTGAGATCCATTAGTATAACAAGCAAATAATAGATTTTAGGTGTTGTTATAAACCCATTCATATTTTATTATTTCATAATACCTATTGTATTCTAACTATTCCATGACTTAGACTCCACGATATAATCCATAGCATACTTAAAACAAACAAACTATGCAACAAAAATAGAATATGTCTAAAACAGAACAGTCTGTAATGCTTTGCACAAACGTAATACTTCTGTAACTCCAAAAATTCAGAAAAATTAGGACAACATGGGAAATTTGTATATAAATAATGTGTAAAAATACATAATTTTATCACGTTCCAGTGGATTTTAAAAATTCTAGTATCGGGTGCAAAATATTTATTTTTTGAGAAAATCAAGTTGACTATCAACCAAATATTCCCAAAGGCTTTACTTGGCACAAACACGAATGAAAACATTAAAAACACAATCATAAAAGTAGCATAATTGTTTGGACACTCAAAAACAGAAAAGAAAACAAGTAAAATAAGATAACTATTGGGTTGCCTCCCAACAAGCACTATTGTTTTACGCCCCTAGCTAGGCGCTATGCATAGTTTCAAGTATTGTCATCTTTGCTTTTCAACCCATAGGTGGCCCTCATAATTGATTCATATGGTGGTTCTAGGTAAGTGTTCCATTCCATTCTTAAACGGAAACCGGAACCTTATGTTTTCTTCTTTCATACCAATAATAAAACCTATGGTTCGTAGGAAGGGCCTACAAAGTTCTATAGGGCAAGACGGATTACATTCCATATCAAGCACAATGAAATCCATGGGCACATAATTTCTATTTGCAAGAATAAGCACATTATTTATTCTACCCAATGGTTTATTCATAGGTGAATCCGTTGAGAGCAAATTAAGGGAACATTCATCCATATCCACTAGGCCTAGCGCATCAGATAAATATTTCAGTATAGTAGAAATGCTAGCACCCAAATCACATAGAGCATTACATTCATAATCTTTAATGTTTACTTTAATAGTAGGTTACCATTCATCATGCAATTTCCTAGGTATTGAAACCTCCAATTCTAGCTTTTCTTCATGAGCTTTCATCATAGTTTGTATGATATGTTTAGTGAAAGATTTATTTTGTTCATAAGCATTGGGTGAATTTATCATGGATTGCAAAAAGGAAATACACTCTACTAAAGAAAAACTATCATAATTAAAGTCCTTGTAATCAAAATTAGTGGGCACATCACTAGTTAAAGTCTTGACCTCTCCAAACCCACTTTTATTATTTTTATCGTTAAGATCATCACCCTCTGAACAATTGCGATGCCTTCTAGCCAAAGTTGACTCATCTCCAGTCCATTTTTAATCAAGTTTTATATTATTAAACAATTATTCAATGGGTGAGACACCAATCATTTTAATATCTTCATCGTGATTACGGTAGAAATTGAGTGGAATAGCCTTTTCTAGGAATTCTCGCTCAGCTCTTAACCTAGCGGTTCTTTCTTTACTTTCATTAATGGAGACAGACACAGATTTAATGGACATATTATTATCAAGCTCAGGTGGAAAAAAATTTGATTTAAGAGTTTCCACATCATGAGCAGTAATTCTAACGATGTTCCTAGCCATATCATTAACTTTATTCTATTTTTGTTCTAGCATGGCACTAAAAATCTTTTGAGAATTAATTAATTCTTTAATATTACTTTCAAGATTAGTAGGTATCATATAATTATTATAAGAATTTCCATAGGAATTTCCATAATTATTAGAGGGATTTCTAGGATACGGTTAGGATTAAAATTACCTCTATAAGCATTGTTATTGAAATTATTTCTAGAGACAAAATTCACATCAACGGAATCATTAATTTGCTCAATCAAAGTAGAAAATGGCACATCATTAGGACCAACATAAGCATTTTTATTAGCAACCAATTTCATAAGAGCGTCCATTTTACAACTTAAAGTAGTAATTTCTTCGACAGAATTTACCTTCTTACCAGTTGGAGCTCTTTTAGTATACCATTGAGAGTAATTTGCCATTATATTTTTCAATGAGTTTGGTAGCTTCTCCATATGTGATTTTCATAAAAGTACCACCTGCAGCAGAGTCTAGAAGATTTCAAGAAACAAAGTTTAGTCCCGCATAGAAATTTTGTATAATCATCCATAAACTTAAACCTTGAGTGGGACAATCTCTTATCATTAATTACATTCTCTCCCAAGATTGTGCAACATGTTCATGATCAAGTTGCTTAAAATTCATAATTTGATTTCTAGGAGAAATAATTTTAGCCGGAGGAAAATACTTGGCAATAAAAGCATCCTTACACTTATCCCTAGAATCAATACTATTTCCAGGCAAGGATGTCAACCAAGTTGTAGCATTATCTCGTAGTGAGAACGAAAATAACTCCAATTTACAAATATCATTATCCACGTATTTTTACTTTTGCATATCACATAATTCTACAAAAGTCTTAAGATGGGATGCAACATCTTCATTAGGACTACAAGAAAATTATCCTTTCATAACAAGATTTAGCAAAGCATCATTAATATTACATGACTCCGCACTAGTAGAGGAGAAACTGGAGTACTAACAAAATTATTATTATTAGTATGTCAAAAATCACACAGCTTAGTGTTTTCTTGAGACATAGTGGCAAAGCAAGCAAATGAGCAAACAAAAATATTATTGTGTTTTTATAAAAATAATAGAAGTGGGGGACATGAAAACAAGAGGCAAAGGCAAATAAAAACGTAACTAAAGTAAGAGAAAGTAGATGATATTTTATGCAAAGGTACTTGATAGGTTTTGATGATGTGTCCTCGGCAACAGCACGAGAAATTCTTCCTATTAGTTGTGAGATGCATTGGGATTTCAACGAAGAGGAGAGGATGATGAAGTAGAGTAAAGGTAAGTATTTCACTCTGTTAAGAACCAATATTATCAATTCAGTAGCAGAATCATGCAAAGCCTCATGAACAGCACCTGCACACACAAAAGCAAATACTTGCACCCAACACAAACAAGGGGGTTGTCAATCCCCTTGGCGGTTACTAGAATTAAATCTTGTAGTGATAGATAGATAAATTGCACATATAAAATAAAATAAAATTGAAAATTGCTGCAACATATTTTTCTGTTTTATATATGGTAAAAAAGTAGACCCGGGGGCCTTAGTTTTCACTAGAGGCCTCTCTCGAACGCATAGCATATGGTGGGTAGACAAATTACTATTGGCAACTGATAGAAAAGCGCATAGTTATGATGATATTCAAGGCAATGATCATGTACATAGGCATCATGTCCGAGACAAGTAGACCTACTCCTGCCTGCATCTACTACTATTACTCCACCCATTGATCGCTATGCAGCATGCATCTAGGCTATTAAGCATAAAACGGAGTAACGCCTTAAGCAAGATGACATGATGTAGACAAAGTAAACCCAATAAATGTGAATAAACCCTGTCATTTTACCTTTAATGGCACCAATACAAATATGTGTCTTCTCCCATTCTGTCACTGGGATAGAACATCGCAAGATTGAACTCATCACAAAGCACCTCTCCACTAAAGATAAATCAATCTAGTTGGCCAAACCAAATGGATAGATCGAGAGAAATAGAAAACAATAACAATAATGCATAATAAATTTCAGAAAATACTTCATTAATATTTAGAAATATTCATATCATAAACCCACAAATCATTGGATCCCAAAAACACACCGCAAAAGAAGATTACATCGAATAGAACTCCAAGAACATTGTATTGAAGATCGAAGAGAGTGAAGAAGCCATCTAGCTACAAGCCATGGACCCATAGGTCTATTATGAACTACTCACGCATCATCGGAAGGCAGCAAGGATGATGTAGAAGCCGTCCGTTATGGATTCTACCTCTGGCTAAGTACTGGAAAAGGCCTCTAGATGGGATTACGGAAGAATAGAAGCTTGCAGCAGCGGGAAAAGTGTTTCAGGTGGCTCTTTGGTATATTGGGAATATTTTGGAATTTATAGAGGTGAAATTAGGTCAAGAGGTGCCATAAGGGGTCCACAAGCTCAGGGGTGCCCCTGGGGAGCGCCTGGTGAGCTTGTCGCTCCCTCATGACTCTTCTGGTCTTCTCTCGAGCCTTCCCGGGTCTCTTTTGACAGAAATATAACTAAGGTGCAGCAAGGTAGCCAAATCCTTCTTGTAGCAAAGCATGGGCCGGAACGGTCTCTTATAATAAGCAGAGAGTTCTTGAGGACAAACGGGAATTTCATCTTGGCACTTTCATCATGTTTATTTGATTCGCGTTCGCTACTTTGATAATTCGATATGTAGGTGGACCGGTGTGACGCCCGGGTAATCAAGCTACAGTAACCCTCTGGTAATGATGCCATGTCACCTCAATTATTGTTGATAATCTCGCGTTAGTTCAGAACCGATCCAAATTCAAATATGAATTAAAGTCAAAACAATTAAAGTTTTGAAATGTCAACAAAAAAATTCAAACTGTGGCAAATAAACCACAAATATTATTGGTGGAGGAAATATATTTTTTAAAATATTTAAATGGACTAAACTGATTTACATAGTAGCGAAAACAATCAACTAAGTGCCTTTAATATATTATAAAATGTTAAACTATTTTATTTGGGTGCCCAAACTTTTTATGGCAGTGTGCAAATTAACATCACTAATTTAGGTGCTATTGGTATAATTTACAAAACTAAAACAATTTGGAAAACAAAATAAAACAGTAAAAGAAAATAAACAAAAGGATAAAATAACAAGAAAAAGGCCAACCCCCTTCCCTGGGACGTTTGGCCCAGCTGGACCCCCAGCTGGTTGGCCCAACCCCCTGGGCTATAACCCCCCCTCTTGGCCCCTCACATCTGACCAAACCATAACCACCCCCGATCCCAATCGCCTCCTCTCCTCTCCTTCCTGTTCCGGAACGGTGCCGCCGTGGTGCCCCATCGCCCCCGACGCCACTCCCCGGTGTCCTCCCCCCCCCCCCCCCGCCCCACCGTCGCCCAAAGACCTTCCCGTCGCTGGACCTCCCCGCCTCTCCCTCGCCGGCATCCCCGAGACACGCAGACCCCTCTACGAGGCAACGCTCGTGAGCACGCTCCCCTCCCCTCCCTTGGCCTCGGCCCTCGCCACAACCACGCCAACCACGCAGTACAGCGCCACCCCCGCACGTTCGTCGCGCCCGCGGTACGGTCTCCCTCGCGCCCACTCACTGCGGGCTACGATTGCTGCGAGCCCCTCACATGTCCGCCGCGAGCTCGCACCCTTACATTACCTCTATCGGCGCCTGCGCTCCGCCGGAGCGCGCCGGCACCTGCGGTCGCCAGTCACCCTATGCGTGCACAGCTCCCACTCCTCGCACCTCTGCCGGACGTGCGCCTCCTACTCCCCGAGCCGGCATCCGGCACCCTCCGCCGCCTCCTGGTAGCACCCCGCGCTCGCCGTCACTGGCCCGGCTGCGCCACCACTTCCAGCCGACGCCGCAGCCACCCCGCTCGTCGGCCCAGCTACTCTGCTGCCGCCGAGCGCCTGCGCCTCGCTCTCCCATGCACCCCGTCGCAGCCCCACTGCTCCCTCCCTGCTACCGCCTCCACGCCTCGACACCGGCGCCCGCACGTCCGAGCCCGTTCGGGCGGGCGCCCGCCCCGTTTCGCCCAGACCCGTGGCCTTGTGCCACTGACATGGGGCCCAGCCCCTAAAAAAAGAGAAAGAAAAAACTATTAATTAATTAAATAAAGTAATTAATTAATTAACTTAATTAGTTCAATTAACTAATTAGTTGTTAGTTAAGACTAACAAAAACTGACATGTGGGCCCCTACTATGAGCAATAGTTGACCTGGTCAACGGGGCTGCGACGCCCCCGATTCAATCGTACACTAATCATACACGCAAACATGTACGATCAAGATCAGGGACTCACAGGAAGATATCACAACACAACTCTAAAACATAAATAAGTCATACAAGCATGATAATACAAGCCAGGGGCCTCGAGGGCTCGAATACGAGTGCTCGATCATAGACGAGTCAGCGGAAACAACAATATCTGAGTACAGACATAAGTTAAACAAGTTTGCCTTAAGAAGGCTAGCACAAACTGGGATACAGATCGAAAGAGGCGCAGGCCTCCTGCCTGGGATCCTCCTAAACTACTCATGGTCGTCGTCAGCGGGCTGCACGTAGTAGTAGGCACCTCCAGCGTAGTAGGAGTCGTCGTCGACGGTGGCGTCTGGCTCCTGGACTCCAGCATCTGGTTGCGACAACCAGAAAGAAAGGAAAGGGGAAAAAGGGGGGAGAAAGCAACCGTGAGTACTCATCCAAAGTACTCGCAAGCAAGGAACTACACTACATATGCATGGGTATATGTGTAAGGAGGCCATATCAGTGGACTGAACTGCAGAATGCCAGAATAAGAGGGGGATAGCTAGTCCTATCGAAGACTACGCTTCTGGCAGCCTCCGTCTTGCAGCAAGTAGAAGAGAGTAGATTGAAGTCCTCCAAGTAGCATCTCCAAGTAGCATCTCCAATAGCATCCATAATCCTACCCGGCGATCCCTCCCTCGTCGCCCTGTGGAAAAGCGATCACCGGGTTGTCTGTGGAACTTGGAAGGGTGTGTTTTATTAAGTATCCGGTTCTAGTTGTCATAAGGTCAAGGTACAACTCCAAGTCGTCCTGTTACCGAAGATCACGGCTATTCGAATAGATTAACTTCCCTGCAGGGGTGCACCAACTTACCCAACACGCTTGATCCCATTTGGCCGGACACACTTTCCTGGGTCATGCCCGGCCTCGGAAGATCAACACGTCGCAGCCCCACCTAGGCAAAACAGAGAGGCCAGCACGCCGGTCTAAACCTAAGCGCACAGGGGTCTGGGCCCATCGCCCATAGCACACCTGCACGTTGCGAGGGCGGCCGGAAGCAGACCTAGCCTAGCAGGCGTTCCAGTCCAATCCGGCGCGCGCCGCTCCGTCGCTGACGTCTGAAGTGCTTCGGCTGATACCACGACGCCGGGATACCCATAACTACTCCCACGTAGATGGTTAGTGCGTATAGGCTCGTAGCCAACTCAGATCAAATACCAAGATCTCGTTAAGCGTGTTAAATATCCGCGAACGCCGAACAGGGCCAGGCCCACCTCTCTCCTAGGCGGTCTCAACCTGCCCTGTCGCTCCGCCACAAAGATCCACACAGAGGGCCGTCGGGACAAAGGTCCTTTCAGCCCCCAATCCGTGAATCACTCGCGGGTACTCTTCGAGCTGACCCGACTTTAGTCACCATCTGTATAGTATGTATGTATGTATAGTATATACCCGTGATCACCTCCCGAGTGATCACGGCCCAATAGTATAGCAAGGCAGACCGACAAGAATGTAGGGCCAATAATGATAAACTAGCATCCTATACTAAGTATTTAGGATTGCAGGTAAGGTATCAACAGATGTAGCAACAATGTCAGGCTATGCATCAGAATAGGATTAACGGAAAGCAGTAACATGCTACACTACTCTAATGCAAGCAGTATAGAGAAGAGTAGGCGATATCTGGTGATCAAGGGGGGGGGGCTTGCCTGGTTGCTCTGGCAAGAGAGAGGGGTCGTCAACACCGTAGTCGTACTGGGTAGCAGCGGCGTCGGTCTCGGTGTCTAGCGGAAGAAGAGGGGGAAGAAACAATAAATATAGAGCAAGCATAGCATCACAAAGCGTAACATGGCAATGTGCTGTGCTGAGTGTGACCTAATGCATGGCTACACGATATAGGTGAAGGGGGGATTCAACCGGGAATGTTTTCCCGGTTCCGGACATGTGTTAGACAAATGACCGGAGGGGGAATGTCCCATGTTCAGCATGCTAGGGGCATGTGACAGATGAACGGACCGCGTATTCAGATTCGTTGGATTTTTCTGAGCAACTTTCATGTAGAAAACATTTTCATCTGAGTTATGGATTATTTTAAATAATTTTTTGAAGTTTAAAACATTTTCCTAAAATTCCTGGAATTAATAATAATTCGAAAATAAAAGATTAAAAGCTATGGGTACACAGGAAAAGTATCCAGAATGTTGCTTATCTGGCTGACAGGTGGGGTCATTGACTGAGTTGACCTAGTCAAAAGTTGACTGGTCAAAAGGGGAATAGTATTTGGGTCCCACTTGTCATTGTCTCTGGCTTTATTAGATTAACCAAATTTTGTTTAAATTACAGTGGGGCCCTTCTGTCATGGAGTCATTAACTTAACAGAGATTAGTTAACTGATATTAATTGTTTTTTTAACTAGCATTTAGCGGTTAGTTAAACCGGTCGGGCCCACGCGTCAGTGGGTCAACCCACTGGCTAAACGTGTGTGCGCGCATGCCCGCCGGCGAGCACAGAAAACGGCGGCGGGGTTCAGGACTCGCCGTCCGGTGTGGCCAAACCGCACGCGGTTGGCCACGTCGAACATGGGGTCGAGCCGCGTCCAGGGGCGATGAAGGGAGGCGCGGGGGTGGCCGAGCGCGTCGAGGACGACAACGCCCAGCGGCAGTTGTAGGCTGCGCTCGGTACCGCAGTCCTGTGGGACGCAGAGGCGAGCGTGCGCGGGGCTGTGCGAGTGGTGTGGCCGGGTCGCGT
Organism: Triticum aestivum; assembly: GCF_018294505.1. Classification (NCBI taxonomy): domain Eukaryota; kingdom Viridiplantae; phylum Streptophyta; class Magnoliopsida; order Poales; family Poaceae; genus Triticum; species Triticum aestivum. The sequence goes on along the minus strand of NC_057804.1, from coordinate 266,031,551 downwards.
AGCACGAGCGGCGACCACGGGGAAGTATGGGAGCAGAGAGGGGGAAGGAGAGGGGAGGCGCAGCCGGCGCGGCGGCTCACCGCGAAGCTGTAGGGAGGGGCAGTGGGCTCAAGGCGGCTTGGGGTGGTCCGGCGAGGGAGAGGACGAGGCGGACGACGGCGACGGGGGCGAGGCAGTCCGGCGACGGCACGGTCGCGGATGAGGCGGCGTCAGCGCGGTCGGCGACATCGGAGCCGCATCCCCCTGATCCAGACGGGATCGAGCAGAGGAGGGGGGGTCCGACGATGGGGCGGCAGGTGATGGAGGCAGCGGGGCGGGGTGGCTTCAGCGAGGCCCAGGCGCTCCGGGCGGCGAGCGCGTCGGGGTCGATGGGGTCGGGGCGCCGTTGGAGAAGCAGGCCGGTGGGGGAGCGCTCCGGCATCCAACGGCGAGGCGGCGTCGGGCGGCGGCGAGCGCTGGGCGTCGGGGTCGACGGGATCGGGGCCGATCCCGATCCAGATCGGTGGGGGGAGAAGGGGATCGAGGGGGGAGTGGAGTTCGTGCGGGAGCAGTGGGGGTGGACCGGGCTAGGGTTCGGTCGCTCGGGGAGATAAGGGGGAATGGGGTGGGCCTCCTGGTGGGCTCGATGCCCAGTTGGGCCGAATGGCCCAGGGGGAGGGGGGCTTTGCTTTTTTTCTTTCTTTGGTTTCTATTTTCCCTTTTTCTGTTTTATTTATTTAGCTACTGTTATGTACTTAGTGTAGGTACTAAACGATTTTAGTTAAAGTTGAAACTCCTCACATAATTACCTACTGATATTTTGGGCATTGTCCGAAAGGTTTGGTGGGTTATTTGGAATTGTTTGAAAATAAGTTCACATTTTAAAAGGCATAAAAGGTGTTGTATGACCACTTTAGTTATTTCCAGGGGAGATTTAAAAATCCATTTAATGTTAGATCCTCCAGGTTAATTACCTAGTGAATATTCGCAAACGACCGAACATTTTTGTTTTACCGGTTGAAGAAATAATAATTTGACTTTATTTTAACTTTGAATTTGTTGGGTTTGGATCAAAGTGAGGTTTAGCAAATTAACTGCGATGACATGGCGACATTAGGAGGGGATTACTGTAGCTTAAATACCCGAGCGTCACAAATCTCCTCGACTACAAGAAATCTCATCCCGAGATTTAAGAGGTAGTGAAAGGGGGAAGGTTTGGTTACGAATCTAGCGGGTCTTCTCATTCTGGCTTGCTCTTTTGAAGAGGTTGATCACTTTCGTTGTTGTCTTCATTTGTCTGCTTCAAGTCACCATGATCAAGTTGTCATCCTTTCTTTGAAATCTCTACCGTACTTACGAATAGGTAAGGGGCAGCTCGGCTACGACAGAATGCTTATGAGGAAAAACAATTTGGGGTTAACCCATGAATGAGCACAAGAATATCTCTCGAGTTGAACATATAAAAATACATCGAGAGTAAGGTACGAAGGTAAAATAAGAGGTTCCCAGCGGATAGATAGTTGCTCGAAGCCTGAACCAGAGTGAGAAAGGGGTTCAGAGGTAAGTATTGCGTCTGATACCAGAACAGATTGCTAGGCATGTAGCCCGTGAATTACATGCGAAGTCAAGCTCGAGGAATAACTTTGACAACAGGGTGTGTACAGGAGAGTCAGGTTTCGATCCTGTGGAACTTGTGGGTTATGGGCCCACCATGTGGGTTGAAAGTAGGAAGGGTGGTGACATCTTGCACGGTCATGATAGCAAGGCATGTTAGAGGGTAGCCGGTCAGTTATGTTGACTGCATCGTTGGTACCAAGGGCGACGGACGAAGAGAACTATTTTCCTGCTCGTTGAACGAGGCGGACCAATAGGCAAAGTTCTCATCCATCGGTGGTTACCGGAATGCTATCGACAAATGCAACAGGGTCTTACTGACATGGTTGTACACCAAGGTGTTTACTAAAGCAGAAGAACGTTACTGCTTAGATCATATGGATCACAAGGAAGGTTAAACAAATAAATGGAAAGGAAAATGTGTTTAAACACATATTTCAGGGGTATATCCTTCCCAAGGACAAGTAGAGCATGATATCCATGAGATGATATAATGTAGAGAACCCTTTAGGTAAGGGGAGAGAAATTTTATGACATTACCCATGCAACGGTGTTTGGATAATTGAGCAAGAAACATTTAGCATTGGGCTTCAAATGTTCTTGTTGAAAATCAGAGTACCATAGACATGCTTCGAGATAGCATTGACATGGTCATCAGGTGAAGATCAAACTTTGGAAACACAAAGGATCCATCGGAAACAACTTATAGGAAAGTCCTACAATTTCCTCATGGAAGAATGGATAGCCTTGCTGAAAAGGATTCTATAACAATAGGGCCTCGAGCCAGGTGTGCTAGGCATGACATCACCTTACCGGGTCATATAAAGACCAATGTTATAACTCTTGAAATATGTTCCAACTATCATATCTGACCGAGATTCAGATTTGATTGGTGTCAGGACACCTCAGACTCAGGATGCCTGACATGAAAAAGGTGCGACACAATTTGACGCGACGGCGTTGCAAGATACTCGAGGAATGAACTATGGAAGCAAGTTTCGAATCATGAGTTCATCATTAAACCAAGGAGAGGATGAGGGGGTGGCTGATGAACTCAGCGACAATCCATCGAGAGTCCCAAAAGATGTATTTCCAAAATTAGGTGAACAAGGAGATAACAACTGTCAGATCAAAAGATTTAATGATATATGCTCAAGGAAACCATACACATTGAAGCGTTGATTGAAAGGTGCACCGGAAATATGGGCTGGGATGCACGACTAATACCAGAATGGTGATTCAGCAACCAACACACCAAGTTGGATTTATTGTCCATTAACTCCGAAGCAATAAGGTTGCTAAGAATACTGTAGTCTCACAGCAGAGTTCATTTACTGGTATTTCCGGTTAGAAGCAACACGAGGACCAAAAAGAAGGGTGATGGCGAGAGGGCATCACAATACCCAGAATTCTTAAGAGGTGGAGTAATCCTTGCAACATCCTTGACATAAGGGACAGTAATACTTCAAGGTAGAACATAACACAAACTGAATCGCAAGTTGCATCCTTAACAAGAACAAGTTTGTGATGAAAGGAAGGTAAATATGTTGTCGATGGTAACTCAAATTACCAAGGGACGAGGATGGCACTTACCATCATGAATTCAATTGATGCCCAGGAAGGATTCAAAATGTTGATGATGATCCCGGCAACTGTGTCGAGAGGTTTCAAGAAGGTGTAACCGCTCGGCGATGACATCAAGTCAAAGGAATGTCGAAGCGAAAGGTTATTGGAACCATGAGTACGACACAAACTCAAAATCAAGCTTGTTGTTCAAGGCGAAATGCTATGACGAGGAAAATCGATGTAAGCTTAGCTCATCGTCGAAAGTGGTGCTCCGGGAATAAGGACCATGTAGCATAGTTAAAAAGTTGCACGATAAGGATATAGCCGATCAGGCTAGGAATGGCTTGATCGGGTACAAACTCGTACTTAAAGAAGATTACTAAGAGTAGTTGAACCGTAGTGCGGACTCGGTTCAGTTATTGGTGTCTTTGAGTGTTTCATAACTCAAAGTCCATGAAAAATTGTAATCAGTGAGAATGTAGTACTTGATGAAGAACTCATAAGAAGTTATGCAGTTCCAAGATAATCTCGAGATACCAGGGGGGTATTACTCGACGACAGTCCAAAGTAGAGCTTGGACTGGGGTATTGCTCTATAGAAGGTAAGTGCTTAAACATGCACGAGAAATGGTATTTAAAGGAGATCATGGTCGAAACCACGATTGCAAAGGATCAATTCACAGATACCAGATGATATTTGTTAAGGAAATGGTTATTATTTCAAGAAGCTTCCATGATAGGATCTACATCGTGCCCATGGGCATGAACACAAAGTTCATGGTCGACTCCCACTTCGTCAATGCATAACCTTCCATTCACCTCTCGTATTTCAAAAATAACATTAGTTCTTGAAAGTTTTACCTGGTGCAATACCAGATAAGTATGACTCGTGAAAACTTTCGAGTCCACACAAATTAAGGAAGGCATAGGTTCAACCCGTCAGGGTATCGTGGAAGCATATACCACAAGCTTCAATAGTAAATACCACCAGCTCGAAAGCAGAGCATGGTTGGCCAAGCAGATGATACAATTTACCAAAGGGACTATGTATCAGGGGAAGAACTCACAAGGTGATTGAATATGAAGGACACTGTCGGATAACAATCCAACAATGGATCGAGTGATCCACAACGGAGTTGATGTGAGTATCGATACTCCATCAAAGGAAGAAAGAATGCACGAGCATCATATTATAGAACATCAGAATAATTCGATGCTTAGATAACAAAGGAATTATGATTTCCAAATCAAAGGATCAGAAGCAGGCGCTCTAATCAAGGATGGATAAGTTGTATAGACCAGAGGCACAATTGACGTCAAATAGTTTGGTCCAGAACCAGCTCATGTTCAGAATGACGTCTGAGCCAGAAAGATAAATTATAAGGGTCGATTGATGATTGTGTGCATTCGCACACATGTTGAATCAATAGGATCAAAATGGCGGTGTCTAAGGATACTAACGAATATTGTCAGACATATGGAAAGCATCCATAATGCAAGCAGACAAGTATTGCAGAGCAATAAGCTACTGAGGAATTTTGGAGGATCGAATAGTATTTCAAAGACCATTGTGAAACACATGAACAACTGGGGATGAGTGGATACTCGATAAGGGCGAGAAATTATCCGTAGAGGTATTCAGGTGGAAAGGAACTGCAAGGCAGTAGGCACAAAGTATTCTCGGATCAATAGAGAATTTTAGGGTATCTTCCAATGACAAGATCAACTGGGAACAAAAGTAAGAACGACAGTTGTATGTATTTATCCATAGGGATATTTTGGTGGTAGGGAATTGCAAAAGCAACGGACACAAATTCTCGGGTTACAGCGGAGAGTATCTTCAGAGTCTTCACGTGCAGCAGACGATCATCAGTAATAAGGGGCTCTCCGGGTGAAAGTGATAACGAGATCCTCATGTTAGAATTAGCAAAATCCATTTAACCCGAATAGAAGAGAGATCAGAGTCCCAGAGTATAGGTCGAGGAATAAAAGATCCTAATACCACCCAATGGCGACGTGGGCCCGTAAGGCACACAGCCAAGTTAGTATAAGTTTTGCAATGACTAGACTCAACTTCGGCCAAGGAGTTGGAAAGGGGATTCCTACAGGTAGTCGGCTCTGATACCAACTTGTGACGCCCCCGATTCAATCATACACTAATCATACATGCAAACGTGTACGATCAGGATCAGGGACTCACGGGAAGATATCACAACACAACTCTAAAACATAAATAAGTCATACAAGCATCATAATACAAGCCAGGGGCCTCGAGGGCTCGAATACGAGTGCTCGATCATAGACGAGTCAGCGGAAACAACAATATCTGAGTACAGACATAAGTTAAACAAGTTTGCCTTAAGAAGGCTAGCACAAACTGGGATACAGATCGAAAGAGGCGCAGGCCTCCTGCCTGGGATCCTCCTAACTACTCCTGGTCGTCGTCAGCGGGCTGCACGTAGTAGTAGGCACCTCCAGCGTAGTAGGAGTCGTCGTCGACGGTGGCGTCTGGCTCCTGGACTCCAGCATCTGGTTGCGACAACCAGGAAGAAAGGAAAGGGGAAAAAGGGGGGAGAAAGCAACCGTGAGTACTCATCCAAAGTACTCGCAAGCAAGGAGCTACACTACATATGCATGGGTATATGTGTAAAGGGGCCATATCGGTGGACTGAACTGCAGAATGCCAGAATAAGAGGGGGATAGCTAGTCCTATCGAAGACTACGCTTCTGGCAGCCTCCGTCTTGCAGCACGTAGAAGAGAGTAGATTGAAGTCCTCCAAGTAGCATCTCCAAGTAGCATCTCCAAGTAGCATCGCATAGCATAATCCTACCCGGCGATCCCCTCCTCGTCGCCCTGTAGAAAAGCGATCACCGGGTTGTCTGTGGAACTTGGAAGGGTGTGTTTTATTAAGTATCCGGTTCTAGTTGTCATAAGGTCAAGGTACAACTCCAAGTCGTCCTGTTACCGAAGATCACGGCTATTCGAATAGATTAACTTCCCTGCAGGGGTGCACCAACTTACCCAACACGCTTGATCCCATTTGGCCGGACACACTTTCCTGGGTCATGCCCGGCCTCGGAAGATCAACACGTCGCAGCCCCACCTAGGCAAAACAGAGAGGCCAGCACGCCGGTCTAAACCTAAGCGCACAGGGGTCTGGGCCCATCGCCCATAGCACACCTGCACGTTGCGAGGGCGGCCGGAAGCAGACCTAGCCTAGCAGGCGTTCCAGTCCAATCCGGCGCGCGCCGCTCCGTCGCTGACGTCTGAAGTGCTTCGGCTGATACCACGACGTCGGGATACCCATAACTACTCCCACGTAGATGGTTAGTGCGTATAGGCTCGTAGCCAACTCAGATCAAATACCAAGATCTCGTTAAGCGTGTTAAATATCCGCGAACGCCGAACAGGGCCAGGCCCACCTCTCTCCTAGGCGGTCTCAACCTGCCCTGTCGCTCCGCCACAAAGATCCACACAGAGGGCCGTCGGGACAAAGGTCCTTTCAGCCCCCAATCCGTGAATCACTCGCGGGTACTCTTCGAGCTGACCCGACTTTAGTCACCATCTGTATAGTATGTATGTATGTATAGTATATACCCGTGATCACCTCCCGAGTGATCACGGCCCAATAGTATAGCAAGGCAGACCGACAAGAATGTAGGGCCAATAATGATAAACTAGCATCCTATACTAAGTATTTAGGATTGCAGGTAAGGTATCAACAGATGTAGCAACAATGTCAGGCTATGCATCAGAATAGGATTAACGGAAAGCAGTAACATGCTACACTACTCTAATGCAAGCAGTATAGAGAAGAGTAGGCGATATCTGGTGATCAAGGGGGGGGGCTTGCCTGGTTGCTCTGGCAAGAGAGAGGGGTCGTCAACACCGTAGTCGTACTGGGTAGCAGCGGCGTCGGTCTCGGTGTCTAGCGGAAGAAGAGGGGGAAGAAACAATAAATATAGAGCAAGCATAGCATCACAAAGCGTAACATGGCAATGTGCTGTGCTGAGTGTGACCTAATGCATGGCTACACGATATAGGTGAAGGGGGGATTCAACCGGGAATGTTTTCCCGGTTCCGGACATGTGTTAGACAAATGACCGGAGGGGGAATGTCCCATGTTCAGCATGCTAGGGGCATGTGACAGATGAACGGACCGCGTATTCAGATTCGTTGGATTTTTCTGAGCAACTTTCATGTAGAAAACATTTTCATCTGAGTTATGGATTATTTTAAATGATTTTTTGAAGTTTAAAACATTTTCCTAAAATTCCTGGAATTAATAATAATTCGAAAATAAAAGATTAAAAGCTATGGGTACACAGGAAAAGTATCCAGAATGTTGCTTATCTGGCTGACAGGTGGGGTCATTGACTGAGTTGACCCGGTCAAAAGTTGACTGGTCAAAAGGGGAATAGTATTTGGGTCCCACTTGTCATTGTCTCTAGCTTTATTAGATTAACCAAATTTTGTTTAAATTACAGTGGGGCCCTTCTGTCATGGAGTCATTAACTTAACAGAGATTAGTTAACTGAAATTAATTGTTTTTTAACTAGCATTTAGCGGTTAGTTAAACCGGTCGGGCCCACGCGTCAGTGGGTCAACCCACTGGCTAAACGTGTGTGCGCGCGTGCCCGCCGGCGAGCACAGAAAACGGCGGCGGGGTTCGGGACTCGCCGTCCGGTGTGGCCAAACCGCACGCGGTTGGCCGCGTCGAACATGGGGTCGAGCCGCGTCCAGGGGCGATGAAGGGAGGCGCGGGGGTGGCCGAGCGCGTCGAGGACGACAACGCCCAGCGGCAGTTGTAGGCGGCGCTCGGTACCGCAGTCCTGTGGGACGCAGAGGCGAGCGTGCGCGGGGCTGTGCGAGTGGTGTGGCCGGGTCGCGTAGCACGAGCGGCGACCACGGGGAAGTACGGGAGCAGAGAGGGGGAAGGAGAGGGGAGGCGCAGCCGGCGCGGCGGCTCACCGCGAAGCTGTAGGGAGGGGCAGTGGGCTCGAGGCGGCTTGGGGTGGTCCGGCGAGGGAGAGGACGAGGCAGACGACGGTGAAGGGGGCGAGGCAGTCCGGCGACGGCACGGTCGCGGATGAGGAGGCGTCAGCACGGTCGGTGACATCGGAGTCGCATCCCCCCTGATCCAGACGGGATCGAGCAGAGGAAGGGGGGGTCCGACGATGGGGCGGCAGGTGATGGAGGCAGCAGGGCGGGGTGGCTTCAGCGAGGCCCAGGCGCTCCGGGCGGCGAGCGCGTCGGGGTCGATGGGGTCGGGGCGCCGTTGGAGAAGCAGGCCGGTGGGGGAGTGCTCCGGCATACAACGGCGAGGCGGCGTCGGGCGGCGTCGAGCGCTGGGCGTCGGGGTCGACGGTATCGGGGCCGATCCCGATCCAGATCGGTGGGGGAGAAGGGGATCGAGGGGGGAGTGGAGTTCGTGCGGGAGCAGTGGGGGTGGACCGGGCTAGGGTTCGGTCGCTCGGGGAGATAAGGGGGAATGGGGTGGGCCTCCTAGTGGCCTTGATGCCCAGCTGGGCCGAATGGCCCAGGGGGAGGGGGGCTTTGCTTTTTTTTCTTTCTTTGGTTTCTATTTTCCCTTTTTCTGTTTTATTTATTTAGCTACTGTTATGTACTTAGTGTAGGTACTAAACGATTTTAGTTAAAGTTGAAACTCCTCACATAATTACCTACTGATATTTTGGGCATTGTCCGAAAGGTTTGGTGGGTTATTTGGAATTGTTTGAAAATAAGTTCACATTTTAAAAGGCATAAAAGGTGTTGTATGACCACTTTAATTATTTCCAGGGGAGATTTAAAAATCCATTTAATGTTAGATCCTCCATGTTAATTACCTAGTGAATATTCGCAAACAACCGAACATTTTTGTTTTACCGGTTGAAGAAATAATAATTTGACTTTATTTTAACTTTGAATTTGTTGGGTTTGGATCAAAGTGAGGTTTAGCAAATTAACTGCGATGACATGGCAACATTAGGAGGGGATTACTGTAGCTTAAATACCCGGGCGTCACAGGGGCCCACTGTCGGCCTCTCGTGGCCTTGCTGTGTGCACTCTCCTGGGTGCACATAGCAATTTCATTTTATTGCCGAATTAATAATAATTTATAAATTGGTTAAAATTTAAAAAATCAATATAAAATAAACCGTAGCTCGGATGAAAATACTTTGTACATGAAAGTTGCTCAGAACGACGAGACGAATCCGAATAAGCAGCATGTTCGTCCGCCAGGTATACCTAGCATAGCGAACCTATAACTTTTCACCTTCGGTTCATCTATCCGAAAACGTGAAACACTGGGGATACTTTCCCGGATGTTTCCCCCTTTCAACGGTATCACCTACTACCGCGTTAGGGCACAACTAGCACCACTCACTGTCATATATTGCATCGTCATGCTTATGTTTGCATTATATTTATTGTTTCTCCCCCCTCTTCTCTCCGGTAGACTATGAGACCGACGCTTCTTCTGCCCCGTTCGACTACAGAGTTGACGACCCCTCCTTCTTGCCGGAGCAACCAGGAAAGCCTCCCCCCTTGATCACCAAATATCGCCTATTCCTTCCCTCTACAGCTTGCATTAGAGTAGTGTAGCATGTTACTATTTTGGTTAATCCTATTCTGTTGCATAGCCTGTCATTGTTGCTACAGTTGTTGATACCTTACCTGCAATCCTAAAGGCTTAGTTTATCATCTGTGGCCCTACATTCTTGTATATCTGTCATGCTATACTATCAGGCCATGATCACTCGGGAGGTGATCCCAGGTATATATTATACATACATACATAATATTCAGATGGTGGCTAAAGTCGGGTTGGCTCGTAGTGTACCCGCAAGTGATTCGAAGATGGGGCTGAAGGGGCAGGTGGTTCTATCCAGGTAGTGATGGGCCTAGGTTCCCGACAGCCCCCAGATGGTTTCATTGTGACGGAGCGACAGGGCGGGTTGAGACCACCTAGGCGAGAGGTGGGCCTGGCCCTGGTCGGCGTCCGCGGTTACTTAAAAATAACACACTTAAAGAGATCTTCGTATTTGATCTGAGTCTGGCCACTAGCCTATACGCACTAACCAACTACGCGGGAACAATTATGGGCAGTCGACGTCGTGGTATCAGCCGAAGCCTTCTTGACGTCAGCAACTGAGCGGCGCGCGCTGGGTTGGACTGGAACACCTACTCTTGTATAAGGGAGGCTAGGTCTGCTCACCGGCTGCATACACAACGTGCAGGTGTGCAACGGGCGATGGGCCTAGACCCATGTGTGCATAGGATTTAGACCGGCGTGCTAACCTCTCTATTGTGCCTAGGTATGGCTGCGACTTATTGATCTTCCAAGGCCGGGCATGACCCAGGAAAGTGTGTCTGGCCTGAGGGATCGAGAGTGTTGGGAAATGTGGTGCACACCTACAGGGAAGTTTATCTATTCGAATAGCCGTGTCCCTCGGTAAAAGGATGACCCGGAGTTGTACCTTGACCTTAGGACAACTAAAACCGGATACTTAATAAAACATACGCAGTCAAGTTCCAGAGACAACCCAGCAATCGCTTTCCCACAGGGCGACGAGAGGAGGATCGCCGAGTAGGATTATGCTATGCGATGGTACTTGGTGAACTTACCATCTACTCTCTTCTACATGTTGCAAGATGGAGGCTGACAGAAGCGTAGTCTTCAATAGGACTAGCTATCCCCCTCTTATTCTGGCATTCTGCAGTTTAGTCCACTGATATGGCCTCTTTACACATATACCCATGCATATGTAGTGTAGATCCTTACTTGCGAGTACTTTGGATGAGTACTCACGGTTGCTTTGCAACCCTCTTTTCCCCCTTTTTCCTCTTCTTCTCGGATGCCGCAACCTGACGTTCAAGCCCAGGAGCCAGACGCCATCGTCCGCGGCGACCAATACTACACTGAGGGTGCCTACTACTATGTTCAGGCCACCATCGATGAGGAGTACTTTAAGAGGATCCCAGGCAGGAGGCCTGCGCCTCTTTCGATCTGTATCCTAGTTTGTACTAGCCATCTTATGTCCACTTGTTTAACTTATGTCTGCACTCATATATTGTTGCTTCCGCTGACTCGTTTATGTTCGAGCACTTGTATTCGAGCCCTCGAGGCCCCTGGCTTGTAATATGGTGCTTGTATGACTTATTTTATTTTTATAGTTGTGTTGTGATATCTTCCCATGAGTCCTTGATCTTGATCTTACACATTTGCGTGCATGATTAGTGTACTATTGAATCGGGGGCGTCACAAGTTGGTATCAGAGCCGACTGCCTATAGCAATCCCCCTTCCACACTCCTTGGCCGAAATCGAGTCTAGTCACTACAAAACTTATACTAACATGGATGTGAGTCTTACGGGCCCACGTCGCCATTCGGGTGGTATTAGGATCTTTTACTCTTCGACCTTTACTCTAGGACTCTGATTTCTCCTCTACTCGGGTTAAATGATTTTACTAACACCCACTCTAGGTTCTCGTAACTACTTCCTCCCGGAGAGCCCTCGCTCCAGATGATTACTTAGTGTACCAGAAGATTTCGAAGATACTCTTTGATGTATTATTGAGATCCTTGTGCCCATCACCGATGTGTTTCCCTACCACCATTATATCCTTATGGATAACGACCTACACTTCATGTTCATACGTTCTTTCCCAATTGATCTTGTTATTACAAGATACTCGGAAACATTTTTCTATATTCCAAGAAACCCTTCATGTCTACTGCCTTGCAGTTCTTTGCCACCTGAATACCGCCTACGGATAATTCCTCATATATACCAAGTATATGTTTTTCCCTCGTTTATGATTCACAAGATACATTAAAATACTATCTGATCTTCCGGTAATCCTATGCCCACTATTGCCCTTCAAACACTTGTCTGCTTGCATTATGGTTGCGTTCCATATGTTTAGCAATATTTATTAGTATCCCTTGTCATTATCATTTCGAGTCCCTTTATTCAATATGTTGTGAATGCTCGCAATCCTCAATCAGATCCTAGAATTCAACCTGCCGGCTCAGACGTCATTTTAAAGATGAGCTGGATCTCGACCAATCGAATTGTCGTTGATTGTACCCCTAAAAAACCTACTCAACTTATCCACCCTTAATAAGAGCGTTTGCTTCTGATCCCTTGAATTGGAAATCATAGTTCCTTTGCATTTGAACTTTGAATTAGTTAGTTGTTACTATGATCCAATGCCTTTGCATTGTTTCTTCCTCTGGTTGTGTGTCGATGCTCACATTAGATCCATTATGGACTGTCTGATTCTTTGCTGAATTATCATCCGACAGTGTCCTTCATATAAAAAAACATCAAGAAGTTCTTTCCATGATACTTAATGCCGCTGGTAAATCCTATTCTCTGATTTGGACAAGCATGCTCTACTTTTGAGCTGATGATAAGTATTCTCAAAGCTTGTGGTATGTATTTCTAAGATGCCCTGATGGGATGCACCTATGCCTTCCTTAATCTGTGTGAACCCGAAAGCTTTCCAAGGTTCATACTCCACTCGTAATTCACTAGGTAGGTCTTTGCCCTCAATCATTTTTAATAGAGTAGTGAATGGACGGTCATGCATTGAACAAGTGGGAGTCGACCTTGAACTTGTGTTCATGCCCATGGACACGATGTAGGTTTTGTCATTAAAGCTTCTCATAAATTAATTATTCCCTTGGTATAAGTTCATCTTATATCTGGGATCTGGTCTTTTGCCATCGTGGTTCCGACCATCTTCTCCTTTAAATACAATTTCTCGTGGAAGTTTAAGAACTAGTGTTCTGCAGAGCAATACCCTAGTATAACCTCTACTTTGATCTGTTGTCGAGTATTACCCCCTGGTATCTCGATATTATCATGGAACTACATAACTTCTTAAGAGTTCTTCATCTACTATTATTCTCGCAGAGGTTTGTACTTGTTTCTCTTCGTATTAATGAAAAAATATTCTTGTCCGGCACTTGTGCATGTATCATGTTCATGCAGAGGGATGACTCCTCTATACTCTAAAGTAAACAAGGTTTTTCGGCAAGACATCTTGCCGGTCCCTTCAATCATTGCCGCGACGCTCAGTCTGGCGGGTCAGGGGCGTGGAAGAGAACTGGCCCCTTGTCAAACCCCTTTTTCAAATGCTACTGCGACAATCCTGACCGAAGTAATCTTTGAATCAAAGGATGGGAGCATAAATGTTTGAGGGCGACAAAGTTTTTCTAAGCACAAATTTTTCACACAGAGGCACATTATGGATGGCTAAAGGAACTTATCTGCTTTGTGTTGCTGGGGGTCAATATGCAAGCTTGTTCTCTATTTCTCCCCTTGGGAGTTTATCCGCGGCAGGGGACCTGTGGTTAATATAGGGGGGAACTTGCAACATATGACCCTTTCTAAATGACCATGGCAAGATCATACTAAAATAAATCTGCACGCAAGTTTTTGAGCGCCAGCGCTTCATTTTATTATCTTTGCATAGGGTCTACGCCTGGCTTTGTACAAAGGGTTACATGCACATCGGCAAGGCTTGTACAAAAGCTGGCTACCGGGAACTAAACCCGGTAGCCGCGCCTTACGGGTAGAACTTGCGAAGATGCTCAATATTCCATGAGTTTTGCAGTTTAATGCCATCTTCGGGCTCTAGACGGACTGCGCCAGGTCTTTGACTTGTACTACCCAGTAAGGGCCTTCCCATTTTGGCGTCAACTTATTGGAACCCTTAGCGGATTGAAAACGCCTAAGGACAAGTTCGCCTTCCTAGAGGCTCCGGGCATGAATCCTGCGGCTATGATGGCGACACAGGGCTTGCTGGTAGAGTGCAGCGCACACCGCGGCCCGGAGAAGATCTTCCTCGAGGAGCATGGCATCGTCAGGCGGAAGCTGCTCTTGCTCTACTTCATCATAGGCAAGTATTCGAGGTGACAAATATACGAGTTCCGTGGGGAGCATTGCTTCTGCCCGATACACTAGGGAGAAGGGAGTCTGGCCGGTGGCTCGATTTGGTGTTGTACGGTGGGACCAAAGAACCACCGGCATCTCGTCAATCCAGTGTCTGTCGCACTTCTGCAACTTATCGAAAGTTCTTTTCTTCAGTCCGCGCAGCACTTCAGCATTCATACTTTCAGCTTGTCCATTGCTCAGGGGATGAGCAACAGAGGCAAAGGAGACCTTGCTCCCGAGGTTTTGGATATATTGCATCAAGTCACGGCGTGTGAATTGGGTGCCATTATCGGTGATCACTCTGTTGTGTACTCCAAAATGACACGCCTATCCTTTCAGGAACTTGATAGCTGACTTTGCGGTTACCTTCCTCACTGACTCCACTTCGGGCCCCTTTGTAAACATGTCGATTGCAACATACAAGAATTCAAAGCCCTCGGTAGCACGGGGGGAGGGGCCCAAGATGTCGATCCCCCAGACCAAAAATGGCTAGGATAAAGGGGTCGTCTGGAGGGCTTGAGCTGGTTGATGGATGTTCTTGGAGTGGAACTGGCAGGCTTCACATCTGGTGACTAGCCCAGTTGCATCATGGAGCGATGTGGGCCAGTAGACACCCTGTCGGAAAGCTTTTCCATCCAGGGCTCTTGATCAAATGTGGGAGCCGCACACGCCCTTTTGTATCTATGCCAGAAGCTTCTTCCATCTTCCCGACAAACTGATACATACTAGACCACCTGGCTACTCTTTCAGCTTCTTCTTGCTCTTTAGGAAGTTCTCCTGTTTGAAGGTAGTGGGCTATGTGCTGCGCCCAAGTTGGAGCCTAAGACTCAACAACAAGGACTAATGGCACCTCCTCGTTCGTGGGAGCGCCCACCTCGACCGCAATGACCTCTGGTTCCGCGGGAGGGTGCTGCTCACTAACCAAAGTAGAGTTGTTTCCAGTAACCTCTCTACCAGCGGCTTCGAGGAGCCCTACCGAGAGATACTTGTCGGAGCCTAGCTTCCTCCTTTTTTGGCCATCATTGAAGGGCACACTAATGGTTGAGTTAGGTGGAAGACAAAAGTTCCTGGTTCCACGGGGAGCTTTTGTGCAGCGCACTTTGACAACTAATAAACAATGTTGTTCTCCGCATGTGGCACGTGCTCTATTTGTAATCCATCAAACTGCTCCTCCAACTTTCTCACTTCCTCTACATATGCCTCCATCAACAGAATCTGGTAATCTTTATTGACTTGTCTCACCACGAGCTGCGAGTCTCCACGGATGATCAATTTCTTGATTCCAAACTCCACCACAATCCTCATACTGAGCGGTGTTGTTGGTGGCCTTCTCCCGGGGAAAGTGCATTTGAACAATATACTTGAGGTGATCTCTTGTGGTCGCAACAAGGAGCACGCCAGCTCTAGCGCCCTGCAACGAGAAAGCACCATCAAAATACATGATCCACTCCTGAGCGCTTCCTTGCCGGGGATGACTGTCTCTAGTATTTTTCATCTGGAGTGGGCGTCCATTCTGCAACGAACTCTGCCAATGCTCTGCTCTGAATGGTTGAGTTACTTTCGTACTTCAAGCCAAATCTTGACAACTCTAGTGCCCATTCAACTATTCTGCTGGTAGACTCGGGGTTCCTTGATATGCATTGAAGTGGGAAATGAATGACAACCGTGATATCATGAGCTTGGAAGTAGTGGCGTAATTTGCTCGAGGCCATGATAAGGTCGAAGATCACTTTTTGCATTCCAGAGTACCTTGACCTAGCCCCCTGTAATAGGGAGCTCACAAAGTACACCGGCCATTGCACCACTTTCCTCTTTGTCGCGGTTTCGGGACTGCCTTCGCTAACTTGCTCTATGTCTGGTCTTGCCGTGACTGGTTCAGTTTCATCTCCGGATGGGACAATTGATGCAGCTGCTTCCTCATCCACTTCTCGTTGCATGACCAGCACTGCACTAACCACTTGATTCGTTGCCGCTAAATATAGCAGTAATGGCTCTTGCGGTTTAGGAGCGACTAAGGTGGGAGCGGAGGAAAGGTAGGCTTTTAGGTCTTGCAACGCCGCTTCTGCCTCCGGGATCCACTTCATCGGACCTGCCTTCTTCAAGATTTCGAAGAAACGGAAGGCACGCTCGGCAGACACGGAAATGAACCTACTCAATGCGGCAATGCATCCAGTCAAACGCCTCACATCTTTGACAGTCTTGGGTGCCTGAATTTTCCCGATTGCTCTGATCTTGTTGGGGTTGGCTTCTATCCCTCAGTGAGACACAAAGAAACCAATGATTTTGCCGGAGGGAACACCAAGCACACACTTCTCAGGGTTTAGCTTCAAATTGATATTGCGCAAGTTTGCAAAAGTCTCTTCCCGATCTTGAATGAGCGTTGATCTGTCCTTGGTCTTGACTACTATATCATCCATGTAAGCTTCTACGTTCCTATGTAGCTGAGGTTCAAAACCAATTTGTATTGTTCTTGCAAAGGTGGACCCAACGCTCTTTAACATGAAAGGCATACATACAAAGCAGTACATGTCAATGGAGTTATGAACACGGTTTTCTTTTTATCTTCCTTGGACATGAATATCTAATGGTACTTGGAGTACACACCCAAAAAGGAAAGCAGATCACACCCGGAAGTGGAGTCTATAATCTAGCCGATGTGCGGCAGGTGGGAAAGGGTCCTTCAGGCAGGCCTTGTTCAGGTCTATGAAGTCAATGCAAAGCTTCCATTTCCCATCTGCCTTGAGCACTACCACTGGGTTTGCTAACCATGTTGGATCCAGCACACCTCTGACCAAACCAGCTGCTTCAAGTTTCTTGATCTCCTCGGCAATGAACTTCTACCACTCCAAAGCTTGCTTTCTGACCTTCTATTTGATGGGTCTAGCATGAGGACAGACAGCAAGGTGGTGCTCGATTACCCCCCAGGGAACATCGGGGATGTCAGATGGTTGCCAAGCAAACACATTGACATTCACCTGCAGGATGGCAATGAGCGCGCTTTCCTATTTGTCATCAAGGGTGGCGCTGATGGTGAACGTACCATCAGTGTCATCCTACCTTGCCAGGAAGTTCTTCACAGCAGGTGAAGCAACTTTGGGTTTCTTGCTGGTGGAACTCTCCGGCAGGTCCTCGACAGGTGCAGCGCATTCCGGAGAGGCGCGCTTCCTGGAGTCTTTGCCGGCGTCTCTGCTAGCCTTCTTCCCCTTCTTTGTTTCTTTAGCAGGACTGATACATCTCCAACATATCTATAATTTATGATGTATTCATGCCATGTTTACAATAACTGTTTTGGTTTTGGTATGATTTGCAAGGAACTAACCCGGACTCATGCTGTTTTCAGCAGAACTACTGTGGTGGTGTTTTTTGTGCAGAAATGAAAGTTCTCCAAACACCGCGAAACTTTTTGTGGATTTTTTATGGACCAGAAGACTATCAATGGGCCAGAGCAGCACCCGGGGTGTGCCCCGAGGGGGCACAACCCACCAGGGTGCGCCTGGGCCCCCAGGCGCACCCCAGTGGGTTGTGCCCACCTTGGTGGCCTCCCGCACCCCCTCTTTGCCCTATAAATTCTCAAATATTCCAAAAACCCTCACGGAGACCCTAGATTAGAAGTTCCGCCGCCGCAAGCCTCTATATCCTCTGAAAACCAATTGGGAGCCCGTTCCAGCACCCTGTCGAAGGGGGAGATCATCACCGCTGGCCATCTTCATCATCCCGGCGGCCACCACGATGAGGAGGGAGTAGTCCACCCTCCGGGCTGAGGGTTTGTACCAGTAGCTATGTGTTTAATCTCTCTCACGCGTGATCTTGAGATGTCACAGTCTTGATGTATCATGGGCTTTGTTAACATAGATGGATCATATGATGTTTCTCCCCTCTCTACTCTTGTTGTCATGAATAGAGTCTTTACCCTTTGAAGTTTTGTCTTGTCGGATTGAATGCTCATATCTGAGAACAAATGATATATGTCTTGCATAAGAATACCCGTGGTGACAATGGGGTGTTATTTTGATTCACTTGATATATGTTATGGCACTCAACTTGCGGATTCGGAGGTGACTTTGGGGTAATCTATGCATAGGAGTTTATGCACGTTTTTATTATCTTTTGTTCCAATAGAAACTTTGGGGTCTCCTTGTAGTTCTTTGTGTGGACTGAGTATTATGAATCTGACGTCGTTTGATACATATCGTATAATTAAATCACGGGTAATCACAGTGACGTTGGGGTATCTAGGTGACATTAGACTTGGTTGATATGTATCGTATGGTGTTATTTTAGTATGAACTCTTGATTAGATCGATCGGAAAGAATAGATTGCTGTTATTTTAGTATGCACTCTAGGATAGATTGATCAAAAAGAATAGCTTTCAGGTGGTTTCGTACCCTACAAACAATTTCTATCTTTTGTTCTCCGCTAATAGGAACTCGGGAGTGATTCTTTATTGCACTTTGAGGAATAATCATATGATCCAACTATGTTAGCATTGTTGAGAGATTGCACTAGTGAAACTATGCACCCTAGGCCTCATTTTCCATTATTGCAATACCGTTTGTGATCCCTGTTTCGTTTACTACCTTGTTTTTTTTGTTGTTCACACTACAAAAACTCATATCTACTATCCATACTACACTTTTATCACCATGTCTTCGTCGAACTAGTGCACCTATACAATTTTCTATTGTATTGGGTGTGTTGGGGACACAAGAGATTTCTTGTATTTGGTTGCAGGGTTAATCCCGAGAGACCATCTTCATCATACACCTCCCACGGATTGATAAACCTTAGGTCATCCACTTGAGGGAAAATTGCTACTGTCCTACAAAACTCTGCGCTTGGAGGCCTGACACGAGTCTACAAGAATAAAGTTGCATAGTAGACATCAAGCTCTTTTCTGGCGCCGTTGCCGGGGAGGTGAGTGCATGAAGGTATATCTTTAGATATTGCAATTGAATATTTTAGTTTCTTGTTTTATCACTAGTTTGTTTTATAAAAATAAAATTACAAAAAAATTGGAATTGAGGTTGCCTCATATTATTCGTCTTTATAATGTCTTTCTTGAAAATGATGGAAATGAAAATTTTGCTCAATTTATGGAAGAAGAGTTCAATAGAATGTTTGGCATAAATGATGAGCATGATTGCAATGTCGTTGGTATGAACTCTTTGTATATCCATGATGCTAACGATATGCAAAGCCATAAGCTTGGGGATGCTATATTTGATGAAGATGATATTTTTAGTCCCCCAAGTTTTGATGAGAAAATTTATTATGATGATGGCATGCCTCCTATTTATGATGATTATATTGATGAAAGTGGATTTGGAAAGGTCATGACTTCATTTAATGTTGAATCCACCATTTTGGATGAGGCTTAAATTGATGATGAGAACAAAGTTGCTACTTATGATGATTATTGTGATGACATGTATACCGTAAAGAGTAATCTATTCATGATGCTACTGAAAATTATTATGATAGAGGAACTTATGATTCATGATGCTCTTGTTATGTTTCAATCTCTATCTTTTATGCGAGCATCATTGAACTCATCATGCCTAGCTAAAAAGCATTAAAGAAAAGCGCTTGTTGGGAGATAACCCAACACTTTTATCTACTTTTTTGTGTGTTCACATGATTATGCTATGGTAGTAAACATGTTTTACTGTTTTTGTTTCCATAAAGTGCCAAGTAAAGCTTTGGGATCATGTTGGGTGATAGTTGATTTGATCTTGCTGAAAAACAGAAACTTTTGCGCTCACAAAAATACCTCTCATTTTTAACAGGAGAGTGCTTTTGAGTTGATTCTTTTTGCAAAAGATAATATACAAATTGCTCATGTGGTCCTAGTTTTTTCATAATTTTTGGAGTAGCAGAAGTATGGTTTGAGTACAGATTACTACAAACTGTTCTGTTTTTGACAGATTCTGTTTTCAATGCATAATTTTCTTGTTTTCTAGTTTCTATGGCTTATATTGCTCAATATAAATTGTGGAGATGATATGCTACAGTAGGAATTGTGTGGAAACAATTATGAATCTTGTCTTTGACAGTACCAAAAGTGAAATGGTTTGCTCTTTATCATACTAACTTGGAGTGTCATTTTATTTTTTTAGGATTTGCTTACTCTTATTTAGAATAATGTTTTGCATCTTTTATTTCAATAAAAATGTCAAGTATGGCCTTTGCCATGCTTATTTTAAAAGTCTACTTGTTGCTGTTTGAAAACAGAAAGCTTACCGATGTTGCAAAAATTCCCTAGAAAGTCCGAATGTGACAAAATGTTGAAACTTTTTGCACAATAAGCTCTGATAAATTCTCTACAGTTTGGTATATTTTCATAATCTTTGGAGTTTAAGAAGTATTGATACTCTTGCATTCTTTACAGACTATACTGTATTGGCAGATTGCTGTTATGTTTGCATTGTTTGCATATGTTTGCTTGTTTAATGATTCTATTTGAGGATAGGAGTATTAAATATGCGGAGGCATTTAGTATGCAATGTTTAATAATAATTTTTATGATTTGCTATAGTAGAGATTGATAAGGGTTTGGTATTGGTTTATACTAACTTATCTCACAAGTTCTTGTTGAGTTTTGTGTGGATGAAGTTTTTAAGATTTAGGGAAACTATGATACAAAAGGAATTAAGCAGACACAAAAGCTCAAGCTTGCGGATGCCCAAGGCACCCCAAGATAATATTTCAAGAAGTCTCAAGCATCTAAGCTTGGGGATGCCCCGGTAGGCATCCCACCTTTCTTCTTCAACAATTAGCGGTTAGTATCGGTTGAGCCTAAGTTTTGCGTCTTCACATGATGTGTGCTATTCTTGGAATGTCATTTTATTTTGTTTTGCTTTATGTTTTAATAAAATACTTAAATCTGAATGTTTTTAAATAAGAGAGAGTCCTCAAATAGATACCCATTAACATAACTACTCACTTGATCTTCACTTATATCTTTTTGGAGTAGCTTGTCATTTACTCTTGTGCTTCACTTATAACGTATGAGTAAATTGTTGAATGAATTCATTATCATGAAGTTTAAATTACATGTTCATATCATGCCTAGTAGTGGCTTCACATTGGGTTTATAAAGTGAAAGCTTTTGCAGCTTGACAATCACAATATTGGTCATACGAGCAATTCATGAATGATTAGAAGGAAGAGAACTTTCACATGCAAATACACTATCTTGGAAATCTTTGGTGGTTGTGAGCCTCCATCAAAATATTATATGCCAAAATTGTTGACGTTGGATAGGACAATGTAATGATTTATGTTTGCTCATATTCACATAGAAGTTATATTGTCATAGATCCTTCAACATGTGGTGCTTGCCCCCTATCTTTGCTAGCCAACAATTCCGCACCAAGTATAGATACTACTTTGCATCCAAAAACCCTTAAACCCAATTCTTATTTTCGAGAGTTCACCATACCTACCTATGGATTGAGTAAGATCCTTCAAGTAAGTTGTCGTCGGTGCAATAAGGTGATAAAAATTGCTTCGAAAAGTGTTAGATAATTTAGTGTAAGAGAAAATTCAGCGTTGTACAAGCTTGTGATGGCGAAGAATAAAAGCGACAAACTGTATAATAAAGGTTGCTATCACAAGGGGGCAATATAACGTGACATTCTTTTGCACTAAGGGGTTGAGCATACAAACAAATAAGCGCATGGCAACCTCTACTTCCCTCTGCGAAGGGCATATCTTTTACTTTTATGTATTTACTTTAATGCAAGAGTCAAAGTCTTTATCTCTATTCCTTTTTATTTTCTCTTTTGGCAAGCATCATGTGGTGAGGGAAGATCTAGGCACATATATACAGTTGGATATGGATAGCATAAGTTATTATTGTTGACATCACCATTGAGGTGAATACATTGGGAGGCAAAGTTATAGGCCCCTATCTTTCTATGTGTACGGTTGAAACGTTTTGCTCATGTGTATGCGGTGAGTGTTAGCAATCATAGAAAAGAATATGATGGTTGAGTATGTGCAGCTCTTACTTAGACTCTGTTGAATAAGTTGAATTGTAGTTGTTTGGTGACAAAGAATATAGGTTGTTGTGTTTCAAGAGAATTCATTGTTTGAACCGTAATATGTGAATTGGTTGCTACTTGGTCGTGAGAAGTTTTATCAGAAAGAATTGGTGTTCTGATGCTAGGAAAAGTGATTGAAATTGTCATTGATCAAACTTGTGCACTTTGCTAGAATTCACACTTATAAATTATTTCTTTTATCATTTACCTACTCGAGGACGAGTAGGAATTAAGCTTGGGGATGCTGATACGACTCCAACGTATCTATAATTTATGAAGTATTAATGCCTTGTTTACAATAATTTTATATGGTTTTGGTATGATTTGCATGGAACTAACCCAGACTGACGCTGTTTCAGCAGAACTACCATGGTGTTGTTTTTTGTGCAGAAATGAAAGTTCTCCCAAAACCACGAAACTTTTTGTGGATTTTTTATGGACCAGAAGACTACCAATGGGCTAGAGTAGCACCTGGGGGGTGCCCCAAGGGGGGCACAACCCACCAGGGTGCGCCTGGGTGTGTTGTGCCCACCTCGGTGGCCTCCCGCACCCCTCTTCGCCTTATAAATTCTCAAATATTCCAAAAACCCTCGAGGAGACCCTAGATCGGAAGTAGTCCACCCTCAGGGCTGAGGGTTTGTACTAGTAGCTATGTGTTTAATCTCTCTCACGTGCGATTTTGAGATGTCACAATCTTTATGTATCATGGGCTTTGTTAACATAGATGGATCATATGATGTTTTTCCACTCTCTACTCTTGTTGTGAGGAATTGAGTCTTTACCCTTTGAAGTTTTGTCTTGTCGGATTGAATGTTCATATCTGAGAACACATGATATATTTCTTGCATATGAATACCCGTGGTGAGAATGGGGTATTATTTTGATTCACTTGATATATGTTATGGCACTCAACTTGCGGATTACCGAGGTGACTTTGGGTTAATCTATGCGTAGGGGTTGATGCACATTTTTATTATTTTTTCTCTGATAGAAACTTTGGGGTCTCCTTGTAGTTCTTTGTGTGGATTGAGTATTACGAATCTGAAATTGTTTGATACATATCGTATAATTAACTCACGGGTACTCACGGTGACATTGGGGTATCTAGGTGACATTAGAGTTGGTTAATATGTATCATATGGTGTTATTTTATTACGAACTCTTGATTAGATCGATCGGAAAGAATAGCTTGTTGTTATTTTAGTATGAACTCTAGGATAGATTGATCAAAAAGAATAGCTTTCAGGTGGTTTCGTACCCTACAAACAATTTCTAGCTTTTGTTCTCCGCTAATAGGAACTCGGGAGTGATTCTTTATTGCACTTTGAGGGATAATCATATGATCCAACTATGTTAGCATTGTTGAGAGATTGCACTAATAAAAGTATGCACCCATTATTGCAATACCGTTTGTGCTCCATTTTATCATTTACTCCCTTGCTTTTTTTATTGTTCGCACTACAAAAACTCATATCTACTATCCATACCACACTATTATCACCATTACTTCGCTGAACAAGTGCACCTATACAATTTGCTATTGTATTGGGTGTGCTAGGGACACAAGAGATTTCAGGGTTGTTTGGTTGCAGGGTTGTTTGAGAGAGACCATCTTCATCCTACACCTCCCACGTATTGATAAACCTTAGGTCATCCACTTGATGGAAAATTGATATTGTCCTACAAAACTCTGCGCTGGGAGGCCCAACACGAGTCTACAAGAATAAAGTTGCATAGTAGACATCAAGGATTTGATGCTTCAGCTGCCTCAGCTGCTACCGCGTCTCGATACATCTGGTCTACACATATGAATGCATCTTTCTTGTTTGATGGGATGGAAATGACGCCCATCGGCCCTGGCATCTTCAAGGTGTCGTAGGCATAGTGGGATGCTACCATGAACTTTGCCAGGGCTGGACGGCCAAGAATCCCATTGTAAGGCAGAGGAAGATAAACAACATCAAACACAACTCTCTCGGACCAGTAGTTCAATTCCCACCAAACGTTACCGGCAGCATAATCTTTCCATTAGGCCAGCTCTTGCCGGGATTGATTCCTTGGAACATGCTAGTAATTTTGAGCTCTTCATCAGGGATCTGCAGTTTGTTGACCACCATAGGGGATATCAGATTCAGCCTAGTGCCACCATCAACTAGGATCTTTATGACCTTGAGATTGCGGATTGTTGGTGAAACCAACAATGGCAAACACCCTACCGCCGTAGTGTTGTTGGGGTGATCCTCTTCGTCAAAGATGATAGGCGTGCAGGACCATTTGAGTGGCCTTGGGAATCCATAGTTGGCTCCATGGTATTGACTTCTCGTGTCCACTTCTTGAGCTGGCAGTGAGAGGAGTGCAAAGACGCACCCCCATCAACACACATGGCTTCGGTTGCTTTCTAAAATTCTTGCTCGCTAGTTTCTTCCCTCATCACTTTCATAACTCTCTCCATATCCTTCTTTCTTCTCACAGCCTCTAGCAGGTTTCTCCTTTTGCTGTGGGGCCTTACCGCGGCGGGCCCCGCTTCCTCGACGGCCTTTTCCACCAGCACCCTCTTGATCTTTCTCTCTATCGCGCTTCTCATACTCAGCCTTCTGTTTCTTAACAAGCTGCTCAACTTGGTGGCACTCTTAGAGATCATCGCCCTTGGTGCGGTGGTTCTTGCAGTATGGCCCATCGGTCTTCCCAGCTTTCTCTGCCACGGCGGCCTCCGACAATCAGCGCACGCGGCAGCTTCCTTGCCGAGGGCTTCGGTTTTGACCTTCTTTCCGGGACCGAGATTGCCAGAACTCTCAACGGCCAATACTGACTAATCTTTTCGCTTCCTATTGCGCCTTCGGCTTCTCCCCTTTGGGTTAGTGGTCCCGACGTCGTCCTCCAAATCAACCTCGACGCCATCCTCCTCCCTGGGGAGTTGATACGTCTCCAACGTATCTATAATTTTTTATTGTTCCATGCTATTATATTATCTGTTTTGGATGTTTAATAGGCATTTATATGCTATTTTATATTATTTTTGGGACTAACCTATTAATCGAGGGCCCAGTGCCAGTTTCTGTTTTTTTGCCTATTTTAGAGTTTCGCAGAAAAGGAATACCAAATGGAGTCCAAACGGAATGAAACTTTCGCGATGATCTTTCTTGGACTGAAAGGAAACTGGAAGACTTGGAGATGAAGTCGGAAACGCAATGAGGCGGCCAGGAGGCAGGAGGGTGTCCACAAAGGGTAGGGCGCGCCCCCTACCTCGTGGGCCCCTCATAGCTCCCCTGACCTAGTTCCTTCGCCTATATATATTCTTATACCCTGAAAACATCCAGGAGAGCCACGAAACCACTTTTCCACCACCGCAACCTTCTATACCCGTGAGATCCCATCTAGGGGCCTTTTCAGAGTCCTGTCGGAGGGGGATTCGATCACGGAGGGCTTCTTCGTCAACACCATGACCTCTCTGATGAAGCATGAGTAGTTTACCACAGACTTACGGCTCCATAGTTATTAGCTAGATGGCTTATTCTCTCTCTTTGATTCTCAATACCATGTTCTCTCGATGTTCTTGGAGATCTATTTGATGTAATATTATTTTGCGGTGTGTTTGCTGAGATCCGATGAATTGTGGATTTATAATCAGATTATCTATGAATATTATTTGGTTCTTCTCTGAATTCTTATATGCATGATTTGATATCTTTGCAAGTCTTTTCGAATTATCAGTTTAGTTTGGCCTACTAGATTGATCTTTCTTGCAATGAGAGAAGTTCTTAGCTTTGGGTTCAATCTTATGGTGTCCTTTCCAAATGACAATAGGTGCAGCAAGGCACATATTGTATTGTTGCCATCGAGGATAAAAAGATGGGGTTTTCATCATATTGCTTGAGTTTATCCCTCTACATCATGTCATCTTGCTTAATGTGTTACTCTGTTCTTATGAACTTAATACTCTAGATGCATGCTGGATAGCGGTCGATGTGTGGAGTAATAGTAGTAGATGCAGAATCGTTTTGGTCTACTTGACATGGACGTGATGCCTATGTTCATGACATTGCCTTGGATATCGTCATAACTATGCACTTTTCTATCAATTGCTCAGCAGTAATTTGTTCGCCCACCATAATATTTTCTATCTTGGGAGAAGCCACTAGTGGAACCTATGGCCCCCCGGTCTCTTTTCCATTATATTGAATCTATTTCCTGTCAACTTGCCAATTTCTGTCGCCGTTCCTTTAAATTGCAATCTTTGCTTTCCAATCTATAAACCAAAAATACCAAAAATATTTACTTTACCATTTATCTATCTCTATCCGATCTCACTTTTGCAAGTGACCATGAAGGAATTGACAACCCCTTTATTGTGTTGGGTGCAAGTTGTTGATTGTTTGTGCAGGTATTCGGTGACTTGTGCGTTGTCTCCTACTGGATTGATACCTTGGTTCTCAAAATTGAGGGAAATACTTATGCTACTTTGCTAAATCACCCTTTCCTCTTCAAGGGAAAACCAACGCAAGCTCAAGAGGTAGCAAGCAGGATTTCTGGCGCTGTTGCCGAGTAGATATACGTCAAGTCAAGCCATACCAAGTACCCATCATAAACTCTTCTCCCTTGCATTACATTATTCGCCATTTGCCTCTTGTTTTCATCTCCCTCACTTCTAAAACAATTTTCAAAAACCTTTGCCTTTTCTTCGCCCCTCTTCCGTTCGTCTTTTTCGCTTGCTTCTTGTGTGCTTGTGTGTTGGATTCCTTGCTTTGTCACGATGGCTCAAGATAATACCAAATTGTGTGACTTTTCCAAACCAACAACAATGATTTTATTAGCACTCCGATTGCTCCCACTACTAATGCTGAATCTTGTAAAATTAATGCCACTTTGTTGAATCTTGTTATGAAAGATCAATTTTCTGGCCTTCCTAGTGAAGATGCCGCATCCCGTCTAAACAATTTCGTTGATTTGTGTGACATGCAAAAGAATAAAGATGTGGATAATGATATTGTTAAATTGAAGCTATTTCCATTTTCGCTTAGAGATCGTGCTAAAACTTGGTTTTCATCTTTGCCCAAAAATAGTATTGATTCGTGGAACAAGTGTAATGATGCTTTCATCTCTAAGTATTTTCCTCCCGCTAAGATCATCTCCCTTAGGAATGATATTATGAATTTTAAGCAACTTGATCATGAGCATGTTGCACAATCTTGGGAGAGAATGAAATTGATGATACGTAATTGCCCTACACATGGTTTGAATTTGTGGATGATGATAAAAAAAATATGTCGGATTGAATTTTGCTTCTAGAAATCTTTTAGATTTGGCCACAGGAGAAATTTTAAGGAAATCACTTTAGGAGAAGCTACTAAGCTCCTAGATAATATTATGGTTAATTATTCTCAATGGCACACCGAAAGATCCACTAGTAAAAAGGTTCATGCTGTTGAAGAGATTAATGTTTTGAGTGGAAAGATGGATGAACTTATTAAATTATTTGCTAATAAAAGTGTTTCTTCTGATCCTAATGATATGCCTTTGTCCACTTTGATTGAGAATAATAATGATTCTATGGATGTGAATTTTGTTGGTAGGAACAATTTTTGGTAACAACGTGTATAGAGGCAATTTTAATCCTAGGCCGTTTCCTAGTAATTCCTCTAATAATTATGGAAATTACTACAACATCTCTTGTGGAAATTTTAATAAGATGCCCTCTTATTTATAGAATAGTGTTAAAAATTTATGAGTTCGCAAAAGAATTTCAATGCTTTGATTGAAGAAAGTTTTCTCAAGATTGATGATTTGGCTAGGAACGTGGATAGAATTTCTCTTGATGTTGATTCAATGAGTCTCTCAAAGCCATGAGAATTTCCATTGACGAGTGCAAAGAAAGAACCACTAAGATGCGTGCTAAAAAAATTGGTGTGTAAAAGTGTGTTCTTCTAGTTGTCATGATA
The DNA here is from genome assembly GCF_018294505.1 of Triticum aestivum. Taxonomy (NCBI): domain Eukaryota; kingdom Viridiplantae; phylum Streptophyta; class Magnoliopsida; order Poales; family Poaceae; genus Triticum; species Triticum aestivum. The sequence goes on along the minus strand of NC_057804.1, from coordinate 266,003,461 downwards.
ATAATGATGAAGGTTGTCGGTGTACTAGAGTAGGGGTACCCTAGTATCCCGAACTTGTGCACATGCAGTTGCAGCACCCCGCGGCAAGGCTTGCCGGTTGACCGCCATGGTCCTCCGTGGTTCCTTTGGAACCATTCAAGAACAAAGTATTCAAGCCAAGGAGACAAGGCCCCGGCAAGAGGAGCTTGCCGGGAAGGCCAACCAAGGCATCGCAAGGAACTTGCCACGACGCGCCACGCGTCCCGGCAAGGCCCGGTGAGCGACAAGCTTCCGGGCGCGACAAGACAATATCCGCGGCAAGGCGCTTGCCGCGACAAGCTACCACTCAGTACCCGCGCTCCAGCACATCCACCAACGTGTCGCCCTGAGGCCTTTCCAGACGCGCGTGGCAAGAGGCTGTGCAGCCAGCGGTGCGCGGTGGCAAGCGACGCTGACAAGACTGCCATCATGGCGAACGGTGGCGTCCCTGACGGTCCTTTTTGCACTATTTGGGCGACGCAGACGGGCATTTAATGCCTTTGTCCCCTGCCGTCAGGGTTAGGTAGGATACACTGTACAAGTAGTTGTACCAACCGCAATTCCTTTTCCATTTTTGCCCTTGTCTACGTTGCCACCTGTCGGAGACCCCTTGAGCGTATAAAAGGAGGCCCATGCGCAACGTAGGGGGGGTTCGAAGCCAGAAAAACACTCATGCTCGGTCTCGTTAGCAGCTGGTGCGTACTGTAGCACTCAGCGCTCCTGAGCAAGAACTCAATACAATCAGACAAGCAGCAGTAGGAGTATTATCTCTCCGGAGAGCTCCGAAGCTGGGTAAAACTGCTCGTGTGCTTCGCCTCGATCCGCTCTTCGTGCGACCTCCGCCCCCCGCCGAACCGAAAGGGGCTCGGTCCGCCGGTCCCATAGGTGTTCGTGGATCAGCTTCCCCGACATCTTTGGCGCGCCAGGTAGGGGGCGTCGAGGTTGTGTGAACCTGATCCGGCGTTCACACGAGCTTGATCTTCATCTTCTTCATCGACATGCCACCGAAGAAGAAGACTTCGGCGGCAGCTGTTCCGTCCACGTCGATCCCACCACCACCGGAGCAAACGAGTGGTGGGGTAGACGCCGGCGGAAGAACGGGCGTCGACGAGGGAGCTCACGGTGCTGCCAGGTCCAAGGACAAGGCTGCGCAGACCTCGGCGTCCGTACATGCACCGCGCCCGTCTCAGGAGGCGCAGGATCGACAGCGTCATGGTATTCGCAGTGCCATACGTTTGTTGGACCAAGATCGAGCTGGTGGATCTCGGGGTGCTCAAGACCAGCATGCATGCCAACGTGCTGGCACGAGCGAGACACGGTCGCCTGGACGGGATACTGCTCCTTCTAACATAGTTAGAAGTCCGAGCATATCCCGCTCCTCGCACCGTTCGCCACTGCCACCCACCACTCCAGCAGAAGCTTTGGCGCGAGCTCAACTGCTCCTGGATTACCCTCCAACGGAAGACAAGATCGATCAATGGAGGGCCACCATTCAGAGTCTCATCGGCTTCGCCAACGGCGACACTCCGCGGCAGCCGAGTGCGTCGCTGCCGCGGCAGGACTGCCAGGCACGAGCCGGTGGCGACGAAACCGGTGGGGGTGCAACCACCATGCACTCTCCACCCCGAAGGCCAAGATCGCCGACTCGCCGGATCCACCTCGACAGCGACTCCACCGCATCATCAGATCCACGAGCTCGTCGCGATCAGCGCCAAGTTCTTCATGAACGACAGCAAGAAGACGCTCGTACTCGCATCGAGCGCCGAAGAGAAGCGCGGCGTCAATCGGACCAGCGCGCTGGGCCCTCTGTCGACATGCATGCACCAGGGGAACCAGGCGACTTGCCGTACGCGGTAGGTTGCCCTGCGTTCACTCGCGAGCTGCGGCAAGTCCAGTGGCCCAGCACGAAGAATTTCAAGCCAGATGTACCAGAGAAGTACGACGGCAAGTCGCATCCGTCTGAGTTCCTCAGCATCTACACCATCGCGGTGCAAGCTGCCGGGGGGCGGGACGACAAGATCCTGGCCAACTACTTCCCGCTGGTGCTCAAGCCCAATGTCAGATCCTGGCTCATGCACTTGCCAGACAACTCCATATCCTCTTGGGCAGACCTATGCCATCAGTTTGTCGGCGCCTTTACAGGCGGCCACAAGCCTCATGGCCAAGAGAGCGACCTTCATCTGCTCGCCCAGAAGGAAGGAGAGCCCCTGCGCAAGTACATTCAGAGATTCAGCCGCGTACAGCACAACATCCCAGATGTCCACCCTGCCGCGGTAATCAGCGCGTTCCACCAGAACGTGCGAAACCGCAGGATGCGGGAGGAGATGGCTATGTGCAAGATCAGAGACGTCAGTGAGCTATATGCCCTGGCCGACAAGTGTGCACGTGCTGAGGAAGGGAGGAAACTCCCCGGAGAGAATATAGGAGCAGGAGGATCTGATAGTGAGGAGACTGCCCCGGCAAAGAAAAACCGGCGGCGGAACAACAGGAAGAAGAAAGGCAAAGATGTGCTAGTCGTTGAGCAGTCCGGCAACGGAGGTGGCGCCAAGAAAGCCAAAGCTGGTAGCTCCGGCGAGGAGGCTGTGGCGGTCGCCGACAAGCAGGACGGCACCAACAAGCAGTACTGCAAGATCCACCGTACCAAGGGCCATGACCTCCAGAGCTGCAAGAAGGTCGAGCAGCTTGTCGAGCAGCAAAAGGCTGAATACGAGCGACGCGACAAGGAGAAGGCCCAGGAAGGTGCTGGAGGAGCCGGCAAGAAACGCCCCGGCCGAGGAGGGCGCCGCGGCAAGGCCAAGCAGCGGCAAGGAGACAGACCTCCCCGCGGCCGCGACAAGGATGAAGATGACGACGACGATGAAGATATGGATGATGACGAGACCGATGAGCAGGAGTTCCAGAAAGCCACAGAGGTCCTATGCGTTGACGGAGGTGCTTCTCTGCATACTTCACACCGCCAGCTCAAGCAGTGGGTGCGGGAAGTTAATGCGGCAGAACCACCCGTCGAGTCACGCAGGCCTCTGAAATGGTCCAGCACGCCTATCATCTTTGATATTGAGGACCACCCTGATCGCATAACTGCGGTCGGGTGCTTGCCGATGTTGGTTTCACCAACTATCCGCAACCTCAAGGTCACTAAGATGCTAGTTGACGGCGGGGCCGGCTTGAACCTGATCTCCTCCGCGGTACTCCAGAAACTCCAGATCCCTGATGGCGAGCTCGAAGAGACCGGCACGTTCCAAGGAATCAATCCGGGAAGGAGCAAGCCGAAGGGAAAGATCACGTTGCCGGTGACATTTGGCAGCGAGTTGAACTTCAGGACTGAGAGGGTCACTTTTGACGTTGCTGACTTTCCATTGCCTTACAATGGGATACTCGGCCGTCCAGCACTCGCCAAATTCATGGCAGCCTCTCACTATGCATACAACATACTGAAGATGCCAGGCCCGATAAGTGTCATCTCTGTCCCTGGCGACAAGAAGGATGCTCTTATCTGCGCCGACAAGATCTACCGGGAAGCAGCAGCCGCAACAGATCGCGATTCACTTGCCGTTGAAGCTCCCGGGGCGAAGAAGAAAACCAAGTCCGGCAAGAGTTCTGATGCCCACTCCGGCAAGCGCACCTCTTCGGAGTGCTGCGCTACCGTCGAGGACGCACCATCGAGCTCCACCGGCAAGTGTAAGAAAACAATGGTAGCTCCACCTGAGACCAAGAAGGTGTCCGCCAAGGAGGATGGCACTGGTGGTACCTTCACCATCAGTGCCACTCTCGACCCTAAATAGGAAAGCGCGCTCGTTGCTTTCCTGCGGGCGAACGTCGACGTATTTGCGTGGCAACCGTCTGACATCCCCGGTGTTCCCAGGAAAGTAATCGAGCACCATCTTGCCGTCTGTCCTCATGCGCGGCCCGTCAAGCAGAAAGTCAGGAAACAGGCAGTGGAGCGCCAAGAATTCATCGCAGAAGAAATCAAGAAATTGGAAGCAGCAGGCCTCGTCAGAGGAGTGCTCCATCCTACGTGGTTGGCCAACCCTGTAGTCGTGCGCAAGGCAAACGGGAAATGGAGGCTTTGTATCGACTTTACCGATGTCAATAAAGCTTGTCCCAAAGACCCATTTCCCTTGCCGCGCATCGACCAGATTGTTGACTCCACGGCCGGATGTGACTTGCTTTCATTTCTTGATGCATACTCAGGATACCATCAGATCTTCATGGCAGAAGAGGATGAGGAGAAGACCGCATTCATCACCCCATGTGGCACTTACTGTTTCGTACGGATGCCTTTCGGTTTAAAGAATGCTGGTTCAACATTTGCAAGGGTAGTCCATGACGCTTTTGAGCCGCAAATACACAGAAATGTGGAAGCCTACATGGATGACATAGTGGTCAAGAGCAAGGACAAGGCGACTCTGATTCAAGATTTAGACGAAACCTTTGCAAATCTGCGCAAGATCAACCTCAAGCTTAACCCCGAGAAGTGCGTGTTTGGAGTCCCCTCCGGCAAGCTTCTCGGGTTCTTCGTGTCTCAGCGGGGAATTGAAGCCAATCCCGACAAGATCAAGGCCATTGAGCAGATTGAAGCTCCAAAGCGCGTCAAGGATGTACGAAGACTTGCCGGTTGCGTAGCTGCTCTCAGCAGGTTTATCTCTAGGTCTGCTGAGCGCGCCCTGCCATTTTTCAAAATATTGAAAAAGGCAGGTCCAATGAAATGGACTCCGGAAGCGGAGGCTGCGCTGCAGGACTTAAAGAGATACCTGTCCTCCACTCCAACACTTGTCGCACCTAAGCCACAAGAGAAGTTGCTGCTATATATAGCGGCAACCAATCAAGTGGTTAGTGCTGCGTTAGTAGCGGAGAGGGAGGCGGATGATGAGCCAGCAACCACGGCAGATGCATCCAGCGACAAGCAGGAGACTTCACCGGCAAGCTCTGGTCCCGACAAAGATGGATCTGCGCAGGCGCATGAGAAGATGCAGAAAAGAATGGTGCAGCGCCCAGTTTACTTTGTCAGTTCCCTTCTGCAGGGGGCTAGGTCAAGGTATTCTGGTGTGCAGAAATTGCTTTTCGGCCTTCTCATGGCCTCGAGAAAGCTGCGCCATTACTTCCAAGCACATGAGATCACAGTCGTCACTCGTTTTCCGCTGAAGAGGATACTGCAAAATCCAGAAGCAACAGGCAGGATTGTCGAGTGGGCACTGGAACTGTCAAGCTTTGGCCTCAAGTTTGAGAGCACTTCAACTATCCAAAGCAGAGCATTGGCAGAGTTCATAGCAGAGTGGACGCCAACACAAGATGAAGAAGTTCCAGAAACGAGCATCCCCGTCAAGGAAGCAAGCAAAGAGTGGCTGATGTACTTTGATGGTGCTTTCTCGCTGCAAGGCGCCGGTGCGGGCGTGCTACTTGTTGCACCCACCGGAGAGCACCTCAAGTACGTAGTCCAGATGCACTTTCCCAAGGAGCAAGCAACGAACAATACTGCAGAGTATGAAGGTTTGCTTGCCGGTCTCAGGATCGCAGCAGACCTTGGAATCAAGAAGCTCATTGTCAGGGGTGACTCACAGCTTGTCGTCCGCCAAGTGAACAAGAATTATCAGAGTCCGTTGATGGAAGCCTACGTTGATGAAGTGAGAAAGCTAGAAGAGCACTTTGACGGCCTACAGATGGAACATGTTCCAAGAGCTCAGAACGACATTGCCGATGGCCTGTCAAAGTGCGCCGCACTTAAGTTACCTGTGGAACCAGGGATCTTTGTGCTCAAGCTGACTCAACCGTCTGTAACGCCATCAACTGGACAGAGCAAGAAGAGGAAGTTGATTTCTGGTGACTATTTTCCGGCGGAGCTCCCCGAAGCCGCCGCCAAGAAGGTCCTCAAGATCAACACCAAAGGTGCTGAGGAGCAGTCTGCTCCGGCAAGCCTTAGGGTTTGTTCCGTTGAAGCAGACGCTCCCGACAAGTTTTGCTCCGGCAAGCTTGCCGGGGAACGCCAAGCTCCGGCTGAGCCGCAGGTTCTCGCCGTAGAAGCGGATGTTCCCGCAGCAGCAGATGTGCCTTTAGTCTTTGTTGTCGAGCCGCAAGCTCCAGCATGGGCACAGCAGATTGTCCGTTTCCTTCAGACAGGAGAACTTCCCGAAGAGCAAGAAGAAGCGGAAAGAGTAGCCCGGCAGTCAAGTATGTACCAGTTTGTCGACGACACACTGTACAGAAGAAGACTCAACGGCGTGAAATTGAAGTGTATTCACCGGGAGGACGGACAAAAGCTGTTGGCAGAGATACATGGAGGCATATGTGGTCACCACATTGGCGCGAGAGCACTTGCCGGCAAAGCGTTCCGGCAAGGTTTCTTTTGGCCGACAGCCCTCCAGGATGCAACTGCACAAGTAACCAAGTGTGAAGCGTGCCAGTTCCATTCCAAGCAGATACACCAGCCAGCTCAAGCTCTCCAGACGATCCCTTTATCCTGGCCATTTTCGGTCTGGGGGCTCGATATCCTCGGCCCTTTTCCCCGAGCTGTCGGGGGCTTTGAGTACTTGTACGTTGCAATCGACAAGTTCACAAAGTGGCCGGAAGTGGAACCAGTGAGGAAGGTGACAGCACAGTCAGCAGTCAAGTTCTTCAGGTCGATTGTTTGCCGTTTCGGGATCCCTAACAGGATCATCACCGACAACGGCACACAATTCACGAGCCGCACCTTCATGCAGTACGTCCAAGATCTTGGCGCCAAGGTCTGCTTCGCTTCTGTTGCTCATCCGAGAAGCAACGGTCAAGCGGAGAGGGCAAATGCTGAAGTGCTGCGCGGGCTCAAGACCAGGACTTTCGACAGGCTGCGCAAGTGCGGAAGGAACTGGATTGAGGAGCTGCCGGTGGTTCTTTGGTCGATCAGGACGACGCCAAATCGAGCCACTGGCCAAACACCTTTCGCTCTAGTCTATGGAGCAGAGGCAGTTCTCCCCACGGAACTCGTATACGGATCACCTCGAGTGCTCGCTTATGATGAGCTTGAGCAAGAGCAGCTGCGACAAGATGACGCGCTGCTCCTTGAGGAGGACCGTCTTCAGGCTGCTGTACGAGCTGCTCGATACCAGCAAGCTTTGCGCCGCTACCATAGCCGCAAAGTTAATGCCAGAAGTTTCGAGGAAGGCGACCTTGTTCTTCGGCGCGTTCAGTCCGCCAAGAATTCCAACAAGTTGACGCCGAAGTGGGAAGGCCCTTACCGGGTGAAACGAGTCACTAGGCCTGGCGCTGTCCGCCTTGAGACCGAAGATGGCATTCCGGTGAGCAACTCCTGGAACATTGAGCATCTTCGTAAGTTTTACCCGTAGGGCGCGGTTGCCGGAATCTTTTCCGGCAACCACCTTTTGTACAAGTCTTGCCGATGTTGCATGTAATCCTTTGTACAAAGCCGGGCGCAGACCCCGTGCATAAGTAAAGCTCATGTGCTCCGCACATCTTGTCAATATCATGCTGTCTACTTTATTTTTGCATGCGTTATCTGACACTTTGTGCAGCGCCTACCCCCGGTAAGCAATAACGAGCCGTAAGGCTCCATATCTTTATTTTCTCTTCTTTCTTTTTCTCAAAAAGGAAAGGAAGGTTCCCTCGCACACAAGTTTGCCGGGGGGAAAGGAGAAGATAATGGTGTGGACTAGGCATCGTTCAAGGAAGTTTCGCCTTACCGGAAAGCAAACGACAAAAAAGCTAAGTTGCCAAAGTTTGAGCAATCAGTTTTAAATTTTTAAGTTATCTTCCTCGAACGACCGTACTTTGTATGGAAAACCTGTGCGCGGAGGAACCAACTCGTAGCTAGTTGCGCCCTTACTTTGTTTCGAGTCCGCTCAACAACTTAAGTGAGCTGCGACTAGTTGCGACAAGGTTTCTTGTCGGTAGCGGCACCGCCAGCAGGCTGCTGATGTCCCGCACTCAGCGCTCGCGGCTAAGGTGCCTGCGCCGACAAGTTCCCTAAAAGCGTAGGGCAAAAACATACAAAGGAAGGAATCAAGTAAAGGAAATAACACAGCAATCTCTACCCAAAATAGAGTTATATTACAAGATAGCTTGTCGCAGCTCTAACAGATTGTTCTCATGACATGACCGACAGCGACAAAGAAAAAGAGAAAACGGGCGGCCTAATCTACGCGATCGCCCTCAACCCTCTTGATCTCGCTCACCTTGTCCACAATGGGTGCGACAAGGGCCTTGAGCGCTTCCAGATCAGCATCCGGCGGCAGGGACCTGAGGACGTTGGTGAGGTTGAGGCCTGGGTTGCGGAAGGCCACCTTCACCAGCACCTTTTGAAGAACTCCCGCGCAGATCTTGCGCGACTCGTCGGCCAGCTGCTTTGGGATCTTCTCCCGGAGTCGCTGGAGGGCCGTCGCCACGCCTTTGAAGAACAAGCTGAGCTTGGCGCTGGGTTGGAGGTGCTCGTCGGAAGAATACCCGAGGTCCTCCATCCCCAGCTGCGCCAGCTCCCCGTCGATGGCGGCGGCAACATTCACGAGACCCTCGGTCCAGTGCTCCACAGTCTCCCTAAAAGCATTCTGGGCGGCAGCAGCACTCGCCAGCAGCGCCTCGTCGGCCTTGATCTTCTCCTTCAAGGCCACTTCCTGCTCCCTGGCGCCGTCCAGCGTCTTGGTCAAAGTGGCCAGCTTCAACTCAAGATCTGCGTTGGAGTCCTTGGCGGCGCTAAGCTCTTTGCTCCTCTCAGCGAGACGACCCTGCAGCTCGCCATGAGCGGCGGCGTCCTTCTCGCGCTCACGCTTGAGCGCGGCAAGCTCCTCGCCGCTCGCCTTGAGATCGGCCTCCAGCTGCGCCATCTTCGTCTCCAGCTCCTTCTTGGCGGCCTCGGCAGCTGCGGCAGCATCCTTTGCTTCCTTGAGAGCCCCGCCAATTGCTTGCTCGCGCGCGGCAAGCTCCTCCTCGTGGCTGTCAAGGTTGACCTTGCGCTGCGCCAATTCGCCTTCCTGCGCAGATAGCTTCTCGGCAGCGAGCCGCTGTTGCTCTTCAACCTCAGCCTTCTCGAGGAGGAAGGCTTTCCGCTCCTCGGCGACTTGCTCCCGCTCCTCTGCCAGGGATCGGAGAGCTTCCTGCCTGAGACCCCGGAGCTCCTCCGCGCGCTTCTCGATGTCCACTCCCGCCTTCGCGACAAGCGCTTCTCGGGATTCCAGCTTGGCCTGTCGGGCGCGGTAAAGCGACAACAGCTTCCGCAGCAGCCGCTCCTCCTCAGGCTCGTCGCTGCTGCTGCTTGGCGCGTCGACCAGCGTCAGCCCAGCGGAGGCGAGCACCTCTCCATCCAAGGTTTCTCCTTCGACCGGCGCCCTGGAGCTTGACGCCCAGGGGAGCTTGATGAAGATGCCATCGCCGGCCTTCAAATAGGCGCCGGGCTGGGGCTCTTCGGAGCCTGGCGCTGCAGCAGCGGCGGAGGGATCGGCGGTCGGCGTAGCGCCTGACGCTCCTGCGGCCTCGGGGCCGTCAGTGCGATCGCCGGATCCCTCGCCAGCTTCTGCGGCGGCAGCTTTGGCGGCCTCTTCGCCGGCGGGATCATCAGCGCCGGCTTCTCCTTCGGTGGCAACGGCGTCGTCGGTATTGCTGTGCGCGCCATCCTCGCCGGCGACCTCGGTTTCCATCGGCTCCGTGGCAGATGGATCTGACGAACGGAAAAAAGAGAAAAGTCAAGCAAATATCCAAAAAGAAAATCAGAAGAAGAAGAACCCAAGGGAAGTTTTCAAGCAAGAGGATTACCTGTACTAGGATCTGCAGTCGTGGTCTCAACCACCGGAGGATCACTGGTGCTGTCCCTTGCCGGAGAACTGTCCCTTGCCGGAGAGTTCTCCCTTGCCGGAGAATGCTCCCTTGCCGGGGAATTCTCCCTTGGCGGTGTAGTCGAAGCAGATGGCACTTCGGGAACGGCTTCCGGGCTCTCCTGGTGAGGCTGCTCTGCTCCTGCACAAACCAACAGTCAGATATCAGCAAAGAAAGATCACCCATGCGCGCCTGACAGCAGGAAGTAAACTATATACTTACGCTGGGGGCTGCGATGGGGGCTGCTTTGGGGAAAAGTTGTCGGGTCCGGCAAGGTGGTCTCGGGCACGCCCCCTGCTGTCGCGGTGGGTTCGTCCTCGATGACAATCACCGGGACCTTGGCTCTCTTCGCCGCTCTCTGGGCCAGAGTCCTGAAAAGGGATGGGTTCGGAGTAAAGCAAATCAGATACAAGGCAAAACAGCAAGAATTGAAGAACTACAAGTACAGCAAAGAATCTTACTCTTCTTCTTCCTCGTCGGAGCTGAGCGCGGAGAGATCGAAGTCCGGCTCGCCTCCGGTGCGACGAGGCGGAGGAGTAGGCTCCCTTGTCCGCTTGGCAGGAGCAGTAGCGGTGGACCGGGAAGACCCCGCTCCAGTTGCCGCAGCGGCGTGAGGCGCTCCCGCGGCAACAGTGCTTGCCGCGGTAGAGCGTGTCGCGCGGCACGGCGGCTGTTGATTCGCCTGCCGCCCCGCTACGTCCCCGGCCTTGCGGAGACGCCTTCTTGGTGGAGCTGGGGGCTCCGCTTGCGGCGAGCTGGCTGAAGGTGGGGAGGAGGAGGAGCCGATCTTCAACGAGTCGCTCGCGCCCTCGGCGGGCTCGCTCGACTCAGCTTCAGGCCCGACAAGCTCTTCCTCGCCGGCAAACTCCTCTCGCTCGACAAGGCTTGCCGCCTCTGCTGCCTCTGCCTCCTCCACGGTGAATCCAAACTCACCCGCGGCAGCGGCTGCTGCCGCCTCTTCCAGCCTAGTGGCGATGCGCTGCATCTCCGCATCGGTGGTGTCGCGGGTGAGGCTCTTCTGTTCGTCGGAGCGGACCGGCACTTCTACCAAGCCGTCAAAGAAATCCCGCACGACGTCGTCCGCAGGCTCTTGCCAGGTTGGGACGATTCCATGCGAATCGCACAGCGGCATCATTGCACGGATGCGGTCGAGCGAGGAGTTGTTGCACAACGGAACGACACCCCTCGGCAACATGAACGCTTCGGGATGCTGAGGATCGCGCTTGAACAGCTCCAGGATCATCGCGTCCAGTTCCAGGACAGTGAAGTTGAAGTTGAGGCCCGGGCGCAGCCTCATGATATCCGCCGAGTTTTGGAACTCCCAGGCGGGTCTCCTCCTCTCCTGCAGGGGGGCGATGCGGCGGCGAAGGAAATCTGCGCCAACGGCGCCTACGGTGAGCCCGGCAAGCCTGAGGCGTAAGATCCGGATGACGGCAATCTTCAGCCTATCGTCTTCCGGGGCCACGTTGCTCCAATCGTTGCCGCGCGCTATTGGGACTTGGCGCTGGGCGGTGAATGGCTGCGGGTTCTCCTCGACAATCCAGCACCATTCTGCTCTCCATTCCTCCCACTTGCTGCGGAGCTCTCCCTCCAGATAAGCTTCCTTCTTGCCAGCTCTTGAGATCCAGGCGATTCCGCTGGATAAAGGTTCTCCTCTCTCGACTCGGGGCATAAAGAAGTGGCAAAAAAGAGCAACATTTGGATGGACTCCGACAAAGTTTTCGCAGAGATGTGCAAAAACTGCCATGGTTAGAACGGCATTGGGGGTGAAGTCAAGGAGGCGGAACCCGTAGGTGTTCATGATATCGCAGAAAAATTCAGAGAAAGGCGGGCAGAGCCCGCAGTAGAAGAACAGTGCGAAGAAAGGGTATCCATTCAGAGCCAGTTCCGAAGCGGCAGCTGGGAGTACCTTCGTGCGCGGATGCGCTCGCGTCTCCGTCGACCAGAAGAGGTAGTAGTACTCCCTCAGCTCCTTCGTGTCGAGCTGGGGGGGGGGGAGATTGCCCGCTCCTTTCGCAGCGCCGCGAGCCGCTGCGCCTCGGCCGACTTCACGACCTTCCCCTTGTCGGCTTTCGGAGCCATGACGAAGGTGGTGGGGGAGATCGGCGGCGTTGGTGATGCTGGTGGCGATGGGGGGCGGAGCGCTGCTCTCTTTCAGCTTTGGGAAGAAGGGGGGAGCGGCGGAGATTTCTGAGATTGGAGTAGCAACCGGCGAGATGGGCGAACTGCCCCTGTTTCCCCTGCTTATAAAGAGGGAGGGGGCGGGCGTTCCGTTATTCCGAATAAAGAAACCACCCACGATCTCTCCCACGACGACGCATTCAACGCGTGCCGTTCGGGGAGGGCGCGGTGGATACGGAGTAAGATACGGCGTAACCCAGGCCGCGCGTGCCCGTGCCCTGTTTTGGGCCTGGCCCAACAGCGCTCGGCGCCATGTGTGGCCCAGGCCCGGGGGCTCCTGTCGGTGTACTAGAGTAGGGGTACCCTAGTATCCCGAACTTGTGCACGGGCAGTTGCAGCACCCCGCGGCAAGGCTTGCCGGGTGACCGCCAAGGTCCTCCGTGGTTCCTTTGGAACCATTCAAGAACAAAGTATTCAAGCCAAGGAGACAAGGCCCCGGCAAGAGGAGCTTGCCGGGAAGGCCAACCAAGGCATCGCAAGGAACTTGCCGCGACGCGCCACGCGTCCCGGCAAGGCCCGGTGAGCGACAAGCTTCCGGGCGCGACAAGACAATATCCGCGGCAAGGCGCTTGCCGTGACAAGCTACCACTCAGTACCCGCGCTCCAGCACATCCACCAACGTGTCGCCCTGAGGCCTTTCCAGACGCGCGTGGCAAGAGGCTGTGCAGCCAGCGGTGCGCGGTGGCAAGCGACGCTGACAAGACTGCCATCGTGGCGAACGGTGGCGTCCCTGACGGTCCTTTTTGCACTATTTGGGCGACGCAGACGGGCATTTAATGCCTTTGTCCCCTGCCGTCAGGGTTAGGTAGGATACACTGTACAAGTAGTTGTACCAACCGCAATTCCTTTTCCATTTTTGCCCTTGTCTACGTTGCCACCTGTCGGAGACCCCTTGAGCGTATAAAAGGAGGCCCATGCGCAACGTAGGGGGGTTCGAAGCCAGAAAAACACTCATGCTCGGTCTCGTTATCAGCTGGTGCGTACTGTAGCACTCAGCGCTCCTGAGCAAGAACTCAATACAATCAGACAAGCAGCAGTAGGAGTATTATCTCTCCGGAGATCTCCAAAGCTAGGTAAAACTGCTCGTGTGCTTCGCCTTGATCCGCTCTTCGTGCGACCTCCGCCCCCCGCCGAATCAAAAGGGGCTCGGTCCACCGGTCCCATAGGTGTTCGTGGATCAGCTTCCCCGACAAAGGTCTAAAAGTTATTGATGTGACTCCTATTAAATCTTTGTTTTCCAATATGAATCTTCATAAATATAGGACTGGAGATGAGTCAACTTTAGTTAAAAGGCATCCCAATGATCCGGAGTTTTTAGATCTAGATGCAAAAATTGATAAAAGTGGGATTGGAGAGGTCAAGACTTTAATTAGAAATGAACCCATTCTTTCGGATTTCAAGGAATTTAATTATGATAATTTATCTTTAATATATTGTATTTCCTTGTTGCAATCCATGATAAATTCTCCTCATGCTTACAATCAAAACAAAGCTTTTACTAAACATATCGTTGATGATATGATCCAATCTTTTGAAGAAAAGCTTGAATTAGAAGTTTCTATCCCTAGAAAACATTATGATGAGTGGGAACCTACTATTAAGATTAAGATTAAAGATTATGAATGTTATGATTTGTGTGATTTGAGTGCTAGTGTTTCCACGATTCCAAAAACTTTGTGTGGTGTGTTAGGTTTCCGTGAATTTGATGATTGTTCTTTAAATTTGCATCTTGCGGATTCCACTATTAAGAAACCTATGGGAAGGATTAATGATGTTCTAGTTTTGCAAATAGGAATTATGTGCCCGTAGATTACATTTTTCTTGATATAGATTGCAATCCTGCATGTCCTATTATTCTCGGTAGACCTTTCCTTAGAACGATTGGTGCAATTATTTATATGAAAGAAGGAAACATTAGATTCCAAATTCCATTAAGGAAAGGCATGGAACACTTACCTTGGAAGAAAATTAAATTGCCTTATGAATATATTATGAGAGCCACTTATGGATTGCATACGAAAGATGGCAATACCTCGATCTATTCGTGTTTTTATGCCTAGCTAATGGCGTTAAACGATAGCGCTTGTTGGGAGGCAACCCAATTTCATTTTTTTATTTACTTTTTGTTCCTGTTTAGTAATATAGAATTCATCTAGCCTCTGGTTAGATATGGTTTTATGTTTTAGTTAGTGTTTGTGCCAAGTAGAACCTATAAGATAGCTTACGGTGATAGTTGTGTTGATCCTGCTCAAAATCAGAAACTTTTTCCCTTAGTAAATTAGTTTTTAAAATTCACAGAAACGTGATTTTTTATCTGACTCTTTTTTATACGGATTGGTACACAAATGTCTCGGGTTTTCCTAATTTTGATGGATTTTTCGAGTTATAGAAGTATTAGAGAGTTACAGATTACTACAGACTGTTTTGTTTTTGATAGATTCTGTTTTTCGCGTGTTGATTGCTTATTTTGATGAATCTATGGGTAGTATCGGGGGATATGAACCATGGAGAAGTTGGAATACAGTAGATATTACACCAATATAAATAAAGAATGAGTTTGCAATGGTACTTTAACGTGGTGATTTATTTTCTTATAGTAACGGAGCTCATGAGATTTTCTGTCGAGTTTTGTGTTGTGAAGTTTTCAAGTTTTGGGTAAGGATTTGATGGACTATGGAATAAGGAGTGGCAATAGCCTAAGCTTGGGGATGCCCAAGGCACCCCAAGTTAATATTCAAGTACAACCAAAAGCCTAAGCTTGGGGATGCCCCGGAAGGCATCCCCTCTTTCGTCTTTGTCTATCGGTAACTTTACTTGAGGCTATATTTTTATTCACCACATGATATGTGTTTTGCTTGGAGCGTCTTGTATGATTTGAGTCTTTGCGTTTACCTCAATCATCCTTGCTGTACACACCTTTTGGGAGATACACGCATGAATCATGATTTATTAGAATACTCTATGTGCTTCACTTATATCTTTTGAGCTAGGCAATATCGCTCTAGTACTTCACTTATATCTTTTTAGAGCATGGTAGTGACTTTATTTTATAGAAATTGTTGAACTCTCATGCTTCACTTATATTATTTTGAGAGTCTTTTAGAACAGCATGGTAATTTGCTTGGGTTATAAAACTAGTCCTAATATGATGGTCATCCAAGAGGGATATAATAAAAACTTTCATATAAAGTGCATTGAATACTATGAGAACTTGATTCTTTATGATTGTTTTCAAATATGAAGATGGTGATATTAGAGGCATGCTAGTGAATTTGAGAGATACTTGTGTTAAAGTTTGTGATTCCCGTAGCATGCACGTATGGTGAACCATTATGTGATGAAGTTGGAGCATGATTTATTTATTGATTGTCTTCCTTATGAGTGGAGGTCGGGATCGCGCGATGGTTAACTCCTACCAACCCTTCCCCTAGAGCATGTGCGTAGTACTTTGTTTTGATGACTTGTAGATTTTTGCAATAAGTATTTGAGTTCTTCATGACTAATGTTGAGTCCATGGATTATATGCACTCTCACCCTTCCACCATTGCTAGCCTCTCTTGTGCCGCACAACTTTTCACCAGTACCATACACCCACCATTACCTTCGTCAAAACAGACACCATACCTACCTATTATGGCATTTCCATAGCCATTTTGAAATATATTTCCATGCAACTTTCCACCGTTCCATTTATTATGACATGCATCATTATTGTCATATTGCTTTGCATGATCTTGTAGTTGACATCGTATTTTTGGCAAAGCCACCATTCATACTTCTTTCATACATGTCACTCTTGAATCATTGCACATCCTGGTACACCGCCGAGGCATTCACGTGGAGACATATTTTGTTCTAAGTATTGAGTTGTAATTCTTGAGTTGTAAGTAAATAAAAGTGTGATGATCTTCATTATTAGAGCATTGTCCCATGTGAGGAAAGGATGATGGAGACTATGATTCCCCCACAAGTCGGGATGAGACTTCAATCGAAAAAAAGAAAAAAAAGAGGCCAGAAAAAAGAGAAGGCCCAAATAAAAAATGAGAGGAAAAGAGAGAAGGGACAATGTTACTATCTTTTTCCACACTTCTGCTTCAAAGTAGCACCATGATCTTCATGATAGAGAGTCTCCTATATTGTCACTTTCATATACTAGTGGGATTTTTTATTATAGAACTTGGCTTGTATATTCCAGTGATGGGCTTCCTCAAAATGCCCTAGGCCTTCATGAGCAAGCGAGTTGGATGCACACCCACTTAGTTTCTTTTTTTGAGCTTTCATACACTTATAGCTCTAGTGCATCCATTGCATGGCAATCTCTACTCACTCACATTGGTGCTCCTAGTTAATGTGAGACTATCTTCCTCCTTTTTGTCTTCTCCACAACCACCATTCAATTCCACCTATAGTGCTATGTCCATGGCTCATGCTCATGTAGTGCGTGGAAGTTGAAAAAGTTTGAAAATACTAAAGTATGAAACAATTGCTTAGCTGAAATCGGGGTTGTGCATGATTTAAATATTTTGTGTGAAGAAGATAGAGCATAGCCAGACTATATGATTTTGTATGGATAGCTTTCTTTGGCCACGTTATTTTGAGAAGACGTGATATCTTTGTTAGTATGCTTGAAGTATTATTATTTTTATGTCAATATTAAACTTTTTTTTAATCTTCCGGATCTGAACATTCCTGCCACAATAAAGAAAATTACATGGATAAATATGTTAGGTAGCATTCCACATCAAAAATTATATGTTTATCATTTACCTACTCGAGGACGAGCAGGAATTAAGCTTGGGGATGCTTGATACGTCTCCAACGTATCTATAATTTTTTTCTTGTTCCATGCTATTATATTATCAGTTTTGGATGTTTAATAGGAATTTATATGATTTTTTATATTATTTTTTGGACTAACCAATTAATCGAGGGACTAGTGCCAGTTTCTGTTTTTTTGCCTATTTTAGAGTTTCGTAGAAAAGGAATACCAAATGGAGTCCAAAGGGAATGAAACTTTCGTGATGATCTTTCTTGGACCGAAAGGAAACCAGGAGACTTGGAGATGAAGTCAGAGATGCAATGAGGCGGCCACGAGGCAAGAGGGTGCACCCAGGGGGTAGGGCGCGCCCCCTACCTCGTGGGCCCTCGTAGCTCCCCTGACCTAGTTCCTTCGCCTATATATACTCTTATACCCTGAAAACATCCCAGAGAGGCACGAAACAACTTTTACACCGCCGCAACCTTATGTATGCATGAGATCCCATCTAGGGTCCTTTTCTGGTATCCTGCCGGAGGGGGATTCGATCACGGACGGCTTCTTCGTCAACACCATTACCTCTCCGATGAAGCGTGAGTAGTTTACCACAGACCTACGGGTCCATACTTATTAGCTAGATGGCTTCTTCTCTCTCTCTTTGATTCTCAATACCATGTTGTCCTCGATGTTCTTGGAGATTTATTCGATGTAATATTCTTTTGCGGTGTGTTTGTCGAGATCCGATGAATTGTGGATTTATGATTAGATCATCTATGAATATTATTTGGTTGTTCTCTGAATTATTATATGCATGATTTTCTATCTTTGCAAGTCTCTTCGAATTATCGGTTTAGCTTGGCCTACTGGATTGATCTTTCTTGCAATGGGAGAAGTGCTTAGCTTTGGGTTCAATCTTGCGGTGTCCTTTCCCAATGGCAGTAGGGGCAGCAAGGCACGTATTATAATGTTGCCATCGAGGATAAAAAGATGTGGTGTTCATCATATTGCTTGCGTTAATTCCTCTACATCATGTCATCTTACTTAATGTGTTACTCCGTTCTTTATGAATATAATACTCTAGATGCATGCTGGATAGCGGTCGATGTGTGGAGTAATAGCAGTAGATGCAGAATCGTTTCGGTCTACTTGACATGGACGTGATGCCTATGTTCATGATCATTGCCTTAGATATTGTCATAACTATGCGCTTTTCTATCAATTGCTCAGCAGTAATTTGTCCACCCACCGTAATATTTGCTATCTTGAGAGAAGCCACTAGTGAAACCTATGGCCCCGAGGTCTCTTTTCCATTATATTGAATCTATTAGTTTCCCGTCAACTTGCCAATTTCTTTCGCCATTCCTTTAAATTGCAAACTTTACTTTCTGATCTATAAACCAAAAATACCAAAAATATTTACTTTACCGTTTATCTATCTCTATCATATCTCTCTTTTGCAAGTGACCGTGAAGGGATTGACAACCCCTTTATCGTGTTGGGTGCAAGTTGTTGATTTTTTGTCCAGGTATTCGGTGACTTGTGCATTGTCTCCTACTGGATTGATACCTTGGTTCTCAAAACTGAGTGAAATACTTACGCTACTTTGCTGCATCACCCTTTCCTCTTCAAGGGAAAACCAACGTAAGCTAAAGAGGTAGCAGGAGTCGACTTCCTTCCTCAGCCCGAGCACACTTATCCGCCAAGGTGTACAACTCATTGATGGTTTTGGCAGTCGGACATTCATTTTGGAACTCACCCTTCTATTGCGCACGTTCAAATGGAACACGGCAATCATAGTTCTTGGATGTATCTCTGGGATGTTATGGTGCACTCGACTAAACCTCTGCATGTATTTCCATACGCTCTCACCTTCCTTCTGTGGAAGGACTTGCAAGTCACTGGGCCACCCGGGCTCTTGATGGCCACCCGTGAAAGCACCAACAAATTCATTGCACAAGTCAGCCCAAGGCAAAATGGAGTTCTTTGGAAGGTGCATCAGCCATGACCTCACATTTGGCTTGATAGCCAAAGGGAAGTAGTTGGCGAACACCTTCTCATCCCTTCCCTCGACGGCCTGAACAGCTATCGTGTAGATGCTCAGAAACTCTGTCGGGTTTAGTTTTCCATTGTATTTTTCTAGTAGTTCTGGCTTGAAGACGCGGGTAGATGGCTAGCGGATTTGCCGCAGCTCACGAGTGAAGGCAGGGCATCCAACCTCTAAAGGTAGGTACCCACTAGCACCGGGCGCGAGCTCGTCATCATCTAGGCCATTGCGCCTATCGGATTGACGACATGCTTCACGACGTCTCTCTATAGTGACGCGCGCATCTTCCTTCCACCGGTCTTCCAGAACTCACGGCTGATCATGACGGGTTTGTGGACCAGACGAGGCCATCGACGTCTCGTCGGGCTCGTCGACACGCTGGTGTTGCTGTGGCCGCCCCTGGGTCTGCTGTCATGGAGGGGACTGCACTGTCTGTGTGGCCCCCTCGGCACGGTCGCCAGTCCGGGCTACCATTGTTGTTTGCGGGTACCGTGATGGCTCTTCTTGCTGTGATTTTCCAGCTTCAGCGAAGCCGATCAAACTATGGATGGTGGCCCTCCACTCATCCATTTAATCAGCTGCTGGTGGCAATCTCCGTAGGAGTTGGGCCCGCGCCATGGATTCCATAGCCGTGCTTGGCATAGCTGACGAGGCAGACCGCGTCGTCGCTCGACTCCTGGTAGTTTCAGTAGGAGCGTCGTCGCATTCTTGCCATCCCAAACCGGCCGCCAAGGTAGTTTGGTGATGAGAAGGCTATGCTTGGGAGTCGATGGTTTTGTCCGGCGCCTCATCTTGGTTATCTTGCTCTGGGCAAGGATTGCGCCTAGTAGTTGCGCCCGTGGTGGGGGGAACTGGAGGGTCGCGGCTTGCGCCAGCGCGGGTGTCACTGCGACAACTATGCCCACTGGTGTGGCGGGGAGGTGGAGACCGGTTGTTCTCTTCCCCTGCAGCTTCTGGGTCAAGCTCACCTCGATGTTGTTGATGGGGCATGCCTCCATCGTTTCCTGTCCCAGCTTCGACCGTGGGGGACACAAGAATGGCGCCGCCTGCACCAGTCATGTCGCCTGGAGTACCCGCCTCACCCAACGCCGTCGTGGTGCCTACGGCGTTCGCGGTTGCGTGCGAGGGGGCCTTCAAAGTGGAAGGATGTGTTGTCGTGCATGATTTCGTCTTGGGCGCCATACATGAAGATAATGATGAGGAAGAAGGATGATGATGATGAAGATCGACGCGTTGTTCAGAACTTCAGGTTCACTCAAGTGACTCCCCCTAGCTGGCGCGCTAAAGATGTCGTGGGTGGACACGATCACCTATGGGGCCATGAGCCCCTTGTGGTTTGGAAAGGGGAGATCTACATAAAGAGCGAGAGCCATGGGGCAGCGCAACGATGATGACACTGGTGCTTTTTACCCAGGTCTGTGCTGCCAAGAGGCGTAAAACCCTACTCCTTCTTCTAGTGGATTGGATGATGGAATCGCAACAATGCACACCACTCAAGCCCGGCACGGTTGCCTCGGGGGAGTAGCTACGCGCGTACAAGTGTGAGGGGGTCCTAATCCCTCTCTAGTTTGCCATGGGCCTCCTTTTATAGCTCAAGGGGTAACCACAGTGGCGAAACTATCATCATCTAGTGATTAGATAGCTAACAGTGCTATCATATCTAAATTTTGCAATTAGGACAAAATGAATTAAATGCACTGCTAGGTGTCATGCTGAGGGTGAAGCCCGGCAAGCCTGCCATGCCGCTTAACGCTCTTCTGCTTATCTATTCAACACGCCTCTGAACGGGTGTCATATGAGGGTAACTTGTCTTCCAATGGGCCGCCATGTGATTAGTGGAGGCCACTTAATCGTATGGGGGCTCGACACTGCATTGACAACTGATTTGCGTTGATGTGCGGTGGAGTGGAGGAGCGGTGGTGTCTTGGTGGAAGTTTCTTGTTCTAGGCGGCCCCATTAAGCCTGTCGAGGCAACCTTGGACTTGTCCTTGGGGTGGTCTCGACCTGGTCGGGCTCTCTTGCCCAGTAAGGGAGGCCTTCCCAAGGTGGTGCTCTGTTGTCTTGTATGTTGACTTGGTCTTCTTGATCCGCTCCACGATCTCACAAATATCAGTTTCTTTGGTTTGGTCTTGCTTTGTAGGTTGGTGTTGGGCGCGCGATGCCCGTACGCGTGTGTATAAGTTTGGTTAAAAAACATGAATGTTTGTTGCACTAACAAACTCTTTGTCCTAGAATAGCACCAACAGCATAAACACTAGCATCACACATAATTTCAAAAGGCAAGTTCCACTCAGGTGGTTGAATAATAGGTGCATAAGTTAAGCCTTTCTTAAGTGTTTCAAAGGCTTCTACACAATTATCATCAAAAATAAACGGACCATCTTTTTCCAAGAGATTAGTAAGAGGCCTAGAAAGTTTAAAGAAGTCTTTAAGAAACATTCTATGGAAACCAGCATGACCAACGAAACTTCTTATACCTTTAATATCTTTAGGACATGGCATCTTCTCAATTGCATCAACTTTAGCTTTGTTTACCTCAATACCTCTTTCGGGGATTTTATGACCTAAGATAATACGTACATTCACCATAAACTGGCACTTCTCCCAATTGAATACAAGATTACTTTCTTCACATCTCTGT
>NC_057804.1:265651631-265660360 GCF_018294505.1 Triticum aestivum | reverse complement strand
GCTCCTCCCCCTCGCGCTCCCCCGCCATGGCCGACGCCACCATCGCCGTGCCTTCATCGTAGCCGTGCTCCCCGCCACCCGTGCGTCCTCTCATCGTGTCCAGGAGCTCCGCCGCTGTCCACTTCATCGAGCAGCCGAGCCCCGAGCGCTCGCAACGCCCGAGTCCACCGCACCAACCTCGCCCGAGTCCGCCGTCGCCGGAGATCCCCTTCAACGCCGTTGTCGCTCCGGTTCATCTCCGGCCACACCAAGGGCTTCGTCGCACTCACTGTGAGCTTAGCCATCTTCCCCTCCCTTCCGTTCTTGCTCCCGAGCCGTGTAGCAACCTCCCGGAGCTCAACCGCACCCACCGCCGTGGAGCTCGTCGCCGACATGCTCCCGGTCATCCTCCGGCCACTCCGCGGTGTCCATCATGCTCACCGCGTCACTTAGCACCTAGCTAGCCACTCCCCGCACCTCACCGATCCCCCTAGCGACAAGTTCGACTTTGGCCGAACTCCGGTGGCCGCCAAAGTCGTCGCCGGCGCCAACTCCGGCCACCCCGACCCCAATGGACTCCACCAAGAGCTGCGGCTCGTCCTCAGCTCCACTCCGGTGGTCTCCGCGACCCATTTGGTGGCCGAAACGGCCAAAACCACTTCCGCCGCCGCGTCGGGCTCGCCGGCGGCTAAACGCCGGTGCAGCCGACCCGGGTTTGACCACGGGTGGGCCCTGGTTGACTCCCCTGAGTCAATGACAGGTGGGGCCCAGCCCTGTTAATTAAACAGGTTTAGTTTTAATTAAACTTTAATTAATCTAATCACACTGACACGCGGGACCCACTGTCAGGTTTGACCCGGATGTGTTCCGTTGACCTGCTGACGTCACACTGACGTCAGGCTGACACAATAATTGATTTTCTGGAATTAATCTAATATAGGAAATTCCAGAATATAGTTTAAACTTCAAAAATTCATAACTTTTATTCTGTAACTCCAAATCAGACAAATTATATATGAAAAATGATCAGAAAAATCCAATCTATCCATCTGTACTATTCTCATGCATGATTAAACAAGTTAACCTGATGTTTAATGCAGGACAAGGAAAAGCAATTTAAAAGGCCATGTTTGAGTTTGAAATTTGAATCTTTGATTCAAATTGGTTCAAACCCTTCTGGTCTTAGTTGCATTAGCCCAACACACTCATATTGCTATGTTTCATGCATGCATCATATTGTTGCACATTGTTTGGTGATGGTTGTGTATCGGTGTTCTTTGCGGCAGGTTCTGCCCCCGAGGAGTACCGTGATTACCCTAATGAAGAACCGTATCAGTGCATCGAACCATCAGGCAAGCAACCAACCATTTGATCATATCGATACAATTCCATGTTCTCGCTCCTGCTCTCTTTTACTGCATTAAGACAACGCGTTTCAAACTGTTGTGTGCTACGGTAGTTGAACCCATTTCCTCTGCATGACCTGTCATTGCCACAGTAACTAGATGAAACCCACTAGCATGTGTAGGAGTTGATTGAGCCATATGTATGTGTTGTTCCTACCTTGCTATGCCTGCTATGCTTAGAGTCGTGTCAGGTCTGGTTCATCTGGGTGATGGCTAGAGTGAAATGATTATGTCGGTAATGAGAGTGGTGTGGTGAACACGTTTTGGTAAAGGTATCGATGAGAGGCCATGTAGGAGTACATGGTGGGTTGTTTCATTGAAGTCGACCTTAAGCACTGAGATCTGTATGTGTGATTTAAGATACAGCTACTACCATGCATTGGGCCCTGAAATATGACCCCGCTCGACTTCTTATTCACCCTAGCTCTCTGTCCAGGAGTTGCAAGTAGTTTCTGGTGTTTGTAGCTTACTGGAGGCCGTGGACAGCGCTGACCGTAGGGGTGGGCTGTGATGCGGTAGGTACGTGGCACGGTGTACCGAATACCCGTTAGGTATCTCGGGAACCCTGTTCACATCGTTCGGGGCCATATGGGAAACCTCGGCCGGACTCCCTGCGGATGGAACCTGGATAGGCGATAAACCTGGACTAGAGACTTAGGTGTTTAGGTAGGTCGTGGTCTACACCCACGTCGGCTTTCGCTTGAAGTCTGCCGAGCACATGTCGTGTGCAGACGCTAAGTGGTGGAAACATGTATGAAGAAGTACACCCCTGCAGGGTTATCATGATCTATTCGAATAGCCGCGTCCGCGGTAAAGGACTACTTGGTTGCCTATACAGTTCATAGACAAGTAAATGGAAACTACTAAAAGCCTCAAGATAAGTGTGAGTGCCGAGGATGGCTCTTCCGTAGGAAGACGGAGGTGAATCCTCGGTAGTGTATTGAATTGGTGAGTAGTGGACTCGTGTACACAAAACCATTTCAAGTTGGAGTCTCGTAGGTTAGCCTAACCAAGAGTCAAAGCTGGCTTGCTGCAACAACTCCACCAACCCTTCTTGATAATATGCATGTATGTAGGATCTGATGTAAGTCTTGTTGAGTACCTTTGTACTGATGTTGCTATAATTTACATTTTTACAGAAGACGCTGCAACCCCTTCTGATGGGTTCTACGTAGACGTTGACATCAATGAGTAGGCTAAGGCCCAGGTGGTGATCCTGAGCTTGTGAAGGACCACGTAGTATAGCTAGGCTTTCCAAGCCTCTTTTATTTTACTAGTTGTCTGTACTCCGACAAGTTACTTCCGCTGCTGGTTTGTATGACTGTATGACTTGAATGCTGGGTCGTGTGACCCGTACCTTTGTGTATGTTATGTATGGCTCTCTGAGCCTTAAATAAAGTACTTGTGTCATAGAGTCATGTTGTGATGCCTTGTTGTGTTTGCACATATCGAGCATATTGTGTGTATGATTGAAATGCTTGGTATGTGTGGGATCTGACTACCTAGTTGTTTATCCTTAGTAGCCTCTCTTACCGGGAAATGTCTCCTAGTGTTACACTGAGCCATGGTAGCTTGCTACTGCTCTGGAACACTTAGGCTGGCCGGCATGTGTCCTTCTTCGTTCATGTGTCTGTCCCTTCGGGGAAATGTCACGCATTGAGTACCGGAGTCCTGTTAGCCCGCTACAGCCCGGTTTACCGGAGTCCTGCTAGCCCAGTGCTACAGCCCGGACCCACTTGCTGATGACCGACACGTTCGTTGCTGGGTCATGGATGCCTGTCCCTGTAAGCACTGTGCCACTTTGGGTTTACGACTAGTCATGTCAGCCCGGGCTCTTTATCATATGGATGCTAGCGACACTATCATATACGTGAGCCGAAAGGCGCAAACGGCCCCGGGCAAATGTAAGGCGACACCCGTGGGGATGCCGTGCGTGAGGCCGCAAAGTGATATGGGGTGTTACAAGCTAGATCGATGTGACATCGAGTCGGGGTCCTGACACTTTGCTCCTTGAGAGAGGAGGGGCAATCCAATGTGATCGTGATTCTCGGTTGATCCGATGACTTGAAGGTCTGGCGCAGGGAGTACATTGTTTTGGGTACAATCGTTAATCTATACGTCCATCATTTCGGAGTGACCAAACTGCGGGACCTGTATGGGCCACCAATGTTGATGCTAAAACCAGCGGATCTCGAGTAGGGGGTCCCGGGCTGGTGGTCCAGGAATGACGGTAATAGGGGAAAACAGGAGATGATGTTTACCCAGGTTTAGGCCCTCTCGAAGAGGTAAAACCCTACGTCCTACTTGATTATATTGATGTGATGGAGCATCAAGTACAAGATGATCTACCTCGAGATCATATGACTGTGTTCTAAACCTAAGGCTGGTAATCGTGCCTCTAGAGACTAAACCTCACGGCTTATATACACACTGGGGGTACCTAGGTTAGACATATGGTCAGTGGCCAGTTATGCCTGCTAGTGAGCTATCCTTGAAGTACATGCCAAGTCTTTGGAGGCTTCTATCTTGATTACTCCAAGGTTCGTAGCTTATGGAGTCCTTCCTCGTGGAGATCGGTGGGCCGTAAGTTCGGCCTGTGGGCTATGGGTCGTATAGGCTAGCACCCATTAGTCCAGGACACCGTCAGCGGGTAGTATGACATCGCCTGCCATTGGTTTATGAGAAAGCAGTGGCGGGAGTAGTCTCGCACCTGCCAGAACTACATTTTGGCAAGTCGTGCCAAATAAATCTAAATTTTGATTTTTTTGCGGTGGTGAGCGGCTGTTGTCGCCCGCCATTGCTCTGCATGGACAATTCCCCTTCCGCGCCCGCCCAATCGTCCACAGCCTTGTCATTTCCACCATTTCATTTCTCTCTACCAGTTCATCACCTCTCCACTTCTGCACCGCCATGCGCCTCGACCACCACCGCCGTCCCTCCGACCTGCCCGCGGATCCTTCCACATATTCGCCGCCACGACCATTGCTGGATTTGCTCGTCGTCGCATCATCCACCTCGACTATTGTTGTGCATTTCTCCGCCTCAACCACTGTTGTCGTTCTCCGCCTCGACCACCGCCACCACAGGTATGCTATCTCCATGACTAAATTACGCTCTAGGGTTTAGGATTTTCCTCTAGTTAATTTCTAGATTACCTTATGATTTAGGGTTTCAACTTCATCATACTAGTTTTACATCATATAACAGAGCAGCACAACATCAGCAGTAGTACTAGATAATTTGAATAACTCTTTCTTGTATCGGGAGGTGTCCAAATATTTGGAACATTGCTAAATATTACAAGTGGCAATGATGTTAGAAATTTATTACATATGAGAAGTGCATGGGCTTCATGTTATCAATAGGGATTTGAAAAAAGAGTGACAAAGTTTTGGTGAAACGTTGATTCATTTCCGTTTCACCAAGTTTCTATCACTCATTATGTTAATTTTTTAGCAAAGTTCTGCCGAATTTCATTTGCTATGATGATATTGTTTAATTTTCTTACATATGACAAGTTCATGGGTTTAGCATGTTATTCACATGGATTTCAAAATGAGTGCCAACGTTTTGATGAAACGTTGATTAACTTCTGTTTTGTCAAATTTCTGGTACTCAATATGTTCAATATTCAGCGAAGGTCATGCCAAATTTTCTCGAACCCTTCTTAGCAAGTTCCTCTTCTCAAAATTTATTTCATAAGCTAGTATTCAAGTCAACCGTTAATTCATAAGTGCTTCACAATGATTATTAGAGATCATGAGGCGTAAGATCTGTCATATCTACAAATGTCCATGTATGGACAGTATGGATACTGCAGTACAATTCAGACTCTTCTTGAAGAACAGGTTTAAAAATCATAGGTAACGATCTTTAACTTCAATTAGTATTCAATTCTAACCATTTGTATAATTCTTGTACTGACTTTATTGTTAATTATTAACTGTTGCATAGTGTATCCCATTCTCGTGCAACATAAGGGTTGGCTTCAACTATTTATGCGCTAACATTATGTACTTCGACAATGATATGGGGAGCACATCTGAATAAAAGATAGAACCATCATATATGGCGATTGATGGGAGCGGTACATTGCATAGAATAATTTCATCAGAGGAGATTACATAGCCTTTTACTTGAAAGGACATGTCAACAGGTTAAGGATACTGTATTTCAACAACGATTATGAGGACGAGAACCAAGATGACCAGGATGATGGAAACAACCAAGATGACGAGGACATTCGTGAAGATCACGACAGCCAAGGTGATGACGATAGCCAGAATGACGAGGATGAGCAAGATGATGAGGATGAGACGGATGATGATGATGATGGACTATTCCTGTCTGCAATTTTCTCTCAAAGAATGAAGAAGCTTACTCGGGATGAGACCATGAATGTCACCGCGATATTACCATCTAGTGTGGCCTTCTTGGGGAAGCCCTTTGTGCACCGTCTAACTTAAACTAACATCGTCAAAAAAGTCATGGTGAGATGTTTTGTATTCTTTCATCTTTTTTTGTTCATAACCAAGTATGGTGATATATCTAACAATTTGTGCTCTCTATGTGCTCTAAATGATGGGGAGTTCAGAAGTTACCTATGAAGATGTTTTTCGGAGTGGACATCCCCGCCATTGGCACCGCTGAAGTACACCATGGACCAACAGGGTGTGTCACCAACATTCAGTGCAAGACGGAATCAGACGGACACATATCCTTCTATGAGTCCGGCTGGCGGGATTCCATGATGGTAAAGAGAGAACTAAGGGTGGACACTCTTGTGATAATCACCATAAGGAAGAGCAACTGCAAAAACAGTCGATTGGTCATGTTTAGAAATAATATCTAAGTCATGAATAAATCAGTCGATGAACGGTTAGTTAATTAATATATTAAGATGGATGTGATACATTGATCTAGGGAAACGCTCTCATCCAGACGTGTGCTGCTTAGAATTTGTCAGACCAGTCGTTGGTCGTTGATTCCTATCTGATCTCGTGGCTGAGAGAAGAAATCGAAATCATGCACCCGTTTCTATCTAAATTACCCGGTTTTCATGGCAGACCACGGTAATCTCTCCTTCCCAATTAATTGCCCTGAACCAAATTGACCCCATCCCCATCTATCATGTGTGTCGTCCCTGCTCACAGCCATGCTTGTCGTTCCCCTCGACGCCCAGTGTCTTTCCCTGTCCAACATCCTGCCTCGCCTCTCTACGGCCTCCGCTCCACCTAGCCAGCACGCTATTCCGTTCGGCGGCCGCGCGGTTGACTGGCACACAATCTGCCAGCCGAGAAGCTCGCACACTCCGCGTCATGCTCATCTCCACCACGACCAACCCTATGCTCTACTCGCAGCCGTGGACTGCGTTCCACCTCGCCGGAGCACCATCTATGTTCAGGAACGAAGCCACCACTGCCTACCATAGGACACACCCTATTTTCACACTTCCTCCAATTTGCCAAACTGTGTTTACCAAATGAACTTCTTACTTATAATGCGTTGCTTCCATACAATTATTTTAGCGCACATCTTCATGTCTTGGTTTATTCCGTCAATTCACATATCTGTTGAGTAAATAGGCAATTTCTCGATTAAATTAATCCATGAGTAAATCACTAGCATGGCATTGACTAAGTTGATGACGTACTCACTCTGATCTAAACATGCACGTACTAAGCAAACAGTAGACAAATCTACACATACTGCTAGTACTGCTAATATGAAAATAATCAGGAGCGGGATAAACGAGTTATACCCTCCAGTAGGCCACGCAGAGGCCGCGGCTTTGGTGGCAGCAGCGGCGTCCTCGGCGACCTTCTTGTCGGCTTCAGCTTTCTCGGCGGCGGCACGGTCGGCGTCGGTGGACATGGTGATGACGAAGGCGACGCGGACGTAGAGGAAGTAGACGATCGGAAGCGAGCAGTCGCGTAATCGCTGCCCAAAAACCTATTCGCCCCTCACCCCGTACAGGAACCAGAAGGGCGTGGTTTCGGAGACCTGCTCTCCCGTCGACCGTGTACGTGGCGGACGGGATGGAGTCACCGGCGGCAGCAGCAGCAAAGGAACGACAGTGGGCGTGCGCGTGAGCAGATGTGATCTGTTCGTGGCGGCTAGGGTTAGGAGACACCGCATACTTATAGGCGCAGCCGCGTGGAGAGACGTGGGCTCGACCCACGTCCGAGTCCGTGACAGCCCACGATCCGACGTCTCAGATCGTGGCCCAGCTGTCAGAAAACTCTCCGTCAGTGACTGGCAAAAATAAGCGCGTAGGTGTGAGCTCGGCTCGGCTCAATCCCGCAACCCGCGGCGCGTCGTGACGAGGCGTGGCGTGGCGAGGCGGGCGGCGGAGGAGGAGTGCGCGAGGGCCTCTTCTCTTCTCAAGCTCCAATAGCATGTAGAAGAGAAACCCTTATAAACCACTCCAACTCTCCTTCCACTTCCGGGGTGGGACTAAACTTCCCACCACACCTAGTGCCATATAACCCACATGGGCCCTTAGAGATTTTTCAGAAATTGCAATATGGGCCTAGAGCCCATCTCAGATTTCAGCAATCCCCCACCAGATCTCGAGGGCCCATTGTGTCCTCTGTTCCAATTGCTGTTTCGATATACCAGTGTTTCAGTAAAGACCTGTTAAGGTTGAACTTCACCTAGAACAAGTGGCTACACTCCTTCACAACTAAACAATGGACTATGCCTTGAATTGTCAGTTTGGCGTAAAGAAGTTTCACTACATGTCTTACTAGTACTAGGCTGCCTGTGACGCCCGGATAATTAGGCTACAGTAATCCCAAGATAATGATGCCACGTCACCACGGTTACTGTTGTTAATTTCGTGTTAGTTCAAAATCGATTCGAAATTAAAACTTAAAATAAAGTCAAATGGTAAAGATTTTCAAATATTAAAACAAAGATGTTGGGGTGTTGCCAAATAATGCATAGGTGATTATTGTGGAGAAACCACACTTTTATAAAACGTTTAAAGACTCTAAAGTAATTAAAACGCAGCTATGACGATTAATTAAATGCCCTTTTAAAAATAATAATAATGCAAACTATTTTAATTAGGTGTCATACTTATTGGAGCAGTAGATTAAATTATAACATTAATTTAGGAGTTGTTTTTATATTTTATAAAACAACAATTAAAAGAATGAACTAGAAAAGAAAATTAAATAAAAAGAAAAAGAAAAAAAAACAGAACTAACACACACACAAAAAAAAGGAAAGAGAAATCCCCCCCTGGGCCGTGGCCCAACTGGGCCAACCCAACCGGCCCAGCCGGCCACCCCACCAGGCCGGCCCAAACCCCACCCCTTATCCACTCCCCTCACCCCC
>NC_057804.1:265615395-265651053 GCF_018294505.1 Triticum aestivum | reverse complement strand
GTCCCGCCTCGCGCTCGTCCCCATGCCCAACCGTGGCCGACAGCACCCACTCGTGCCCTCACCGGCCTCTGTGGCCGCGCGCCGGCGCCCCCTCCCCCGCGAGGCCATGACCTCGCCTAGTGCCCCCCCCGGACAGCCGCCTCCTGCGACCTCTCCCTCCCCGCGCCCGCTGTCCGCTCCAGCGCCCGAACCCGCCACCCCTCGTCTCCGTCCTGCCGGCCTCGAACACGGCCTCGCCGGAGCCCGGTCCGGCCACCGCGCCCCTGCCCCTTCCCTGTGTGCGTTCGTGCACAGGAGGGAGGTGGCCTGAGCCACTTACAGGTGGGGCCCTCCCCCTTGTAAATCAGAAAGAAGAAAAGAAAAAGGGAAGAGGAGAAAAATGAAAATGAAAATGAAAATGAAATTAGTAAAAGAAATAATTAATTAATTAAATAATTAGTGAATTAATTAAGTTAATTAATTGGGTTTAACTAAATTAATTAGAATTAGTTAACCTAATCAAGTAATTAAGCTAATTAACTTGTTTAGTTAAACTCAGATAATGACAATTGGGACCCACCTGTCAGGTTGACCAGGTCAACGGTCAACGTTGACTGCTGACGTCATGCCGACGTCAGCGAACACTATTCTGGATAATGTTGATTTAATTAATAATTAATAAATTAGAAAATGATTTAAAACTTTAAAAATTAATATAAAATAATCCGTAACTCGGATGAAAATACTTTCTACATGAAAGTTACTCAGAACGACGAGACGATTTCGGATACGCAGTCCGTTCGTCCGCCGCACACCCCTAACCTATCGAACTCGCAACTTTTCCCCTCCGGCTCCTCTGCCCGAAAACACGAAACACCGGGAATACTTTCCTGGATGTTTTCCCCCCTTCACCGGTATCATCTACTACCGCGTTAGGGCACCCCGAACACCGCGTATTGCCTTGTTATATTTTGTGATGCTTTGTTTGCTCTGTATTCATTATTTCTTCCCCCTCTTCTCTCCGGTAGACTACGAGACCGACGCTGATGCCACCGAGTACGACTACGTCACCGACGACCCCTCCTTGTCTAAGCAACCAGGCAAGCCCCCCCCTTGATCACCAGATATCGCCTATTCTACTCTATACTGCTTGCATTAGAGTAGTGTAGCATGTTACTGCTTTCTGTTGATCCTATTCTGATGCATAGCCTGACATTGTTGCTACACCTGTTGATACCTTACCTGCAATCCTAAATGCTTAGTATAGGATGCTAGTTTATCATCATTGGCCCTACATTCTTGTCAGTCTGCCTTGCTATACTATCGGGCCGTGATCACCTGGGAGGTGATCACGGGTATATGCTATACATACATACATACTATACAGATGGTGACTAAAGTCGGGTCAGCTCATTGAGTACCCGCAAGTGATTCTGACGAGGGGGCTGAAAGGACAGGTGGCTCCATCCCGGTAGAGGTGGGCCTGGGTTCCCGACGGCCCCCGACTGTTACCTTGTGGCGGAGCGGCAGGGCAGGTTGAGACCACCTAGGAGACAGGTGGGCCTGGCCCTGTTCGGCATCCGCGGATACTTAACACGCTTAACGAGATCTTGGTATTTGATCTGAGTCTGGCTACGAGCCTATACGCACTAACCATCTACGTGGGAGTAGTTATGGGTATCCCGACGTCGTGGTATCAGCCGAAGCACTTCAGACGTCAGCGACGGAGCGGCGCGCGCCGAATTGGACTGGAACGCCACTAGGCTAGGTCTGCTTTCGGCCGCCCACGCAACGTGCAGGTGTGCTCAGGGCGATGGGCCCAGACCCCTGCGCGCTTAGGTTTAGACCGGCGTGCTGGCCTCTCTGTTTTGCCTAGGTGGGGCTGCGACGTGTTGATCTTCCGCGGCCGGGCATGACCCCGGAAAGTGTGTCCGGCCAAATGGGATCGAGCGTGTTGGGCTATGTGGTGCACCCCTGCAGGGAAGTTAATCTATTCGAATAGTCGTGATCTTCGGTAACAGGACGACTTGGAGTTGTACCTTGACCTTATGACAACTAGAACCGGATACTTAATAAAACACACCCTTCCA
Source organism: Triticum aestivum (assembly GCF_018294505.1). Taxonomy (NCBI): domain Eukaryota; kingdom Viridiplantae; phylum Streptophyta; class Magnoliopsida; order Poales; family Poaceae; genus Triticum; species Triticum aestivum. The sequence goes on along the minus strand of NC_057804.1, from coordinate 265,648,984 downwards.
AGTGCCAGATACAACCGGTGGTCGCTCTACCTCAGGGATATGAGGAGGGGATCGCCGGGTAGGATTATGCTATGCGATGCTACTTGAAGATGTTACTTGGAGATGCTACTTGGAGGACTTCAATCTACTCTCTTATACTTGATGCAAGACGAAGGTGACCAGAAGCGTAGTCTTCGACAGGATTAGCTATCCCCTTCTTATTCTGGCATTCTGCAGTTCAGTCCACCGATATGGCCTCCTTACACATATACCCATGCATATGTAGTGTAGCTCCTTGCTTGCGAGTACTTTGGATGAGTACTCACGGTTGCTTTTCTCCCTCTTTTCCCCTTTCCCTTCTACCTGGTTGTCGCAACCAGATGCTGGAGTCCAGGAGCCAGACGCCACCGTCGATGACGACCCCTACTACACTGGAGGTGCCTACTACTACGTGCTGCCCGCTGACGACGACCAGGAGTAGTTTGGAGGATCCCAGGCAGGAGGCATGCGCCTCTTTCGATCTGTATCCCAGTTTGTGCTAGCCTTCTTAAGGCAAACTTGTTTAACTTATGTCTGTACTCAGATATTGTTGCTTCCGCTGACTCGTCTATGATCGAGCACTTGTATTCGAGCCCTCGAGGCCCCTGGCTTGTATTATGATGCTTGTATGACTTATTTTATTTGTAGAGTTGTGTTGTGGTATCTTCCCGTGAGTCCCTGATCTTGATCGTACACATTTGCGTGCATGATTAGTGTACGATTGAATCGGGGGCGTCACACTGCCGAAGGCTGACCCCTCGGGTGGAGCATATAAGTCACACTCCTGGCCTATTCATGAGCTTACTAGAGATCACCCCAATCTCATAGACTGTGACCAGCAGTCGGGCTCATATAGGTGTGTTCCTCCAAAGATCGCTCTGTAGGATAGCATCTTGCTTTTATAAGCTTTGGAACACATTGAGACTGTAGTCATCCTACCATACAGTATCGAGAGTATTGCATCTCCAATGGAGTGGGTTAGTATAGTTACTCTCCTCAGTTCACCACTGGCTTGTTTTCCCAGGTCCTAGTTCACGGGATCTCCGATCATATAGGTTGGGTTACCACCATGGCAACTCATGTGGGTCTCATACCCATCTCCCTCGATGCATTATCTATCACAACACGTGATAGCCCTTTTGTAAAGGGATCTGCCAGATTCTTAGCCGTATGGACATAGTCCAACGCTATCACTCCGGAGTTTCTTAATTTTCTGACAGCTTTTAATCTCATTCTTATGTGTTTGGTGGACTTCATGTTGTCCTTTGAACTCTTCACCTTGGTGATGACAGTCTGATTGTCACAGTTCATAAGGATAGCCGGAACCGGTTTATCAACCAATGGCAAGTCCATCAAAAGATCTCGAAGCCATCTCGCTTCAACACCAGATGTCTCTAATGCCGTTAATTCTGCTTCCATTGTCGATCTCGTTAAGATCGTTTGCTTGCAAGACTTCCAGGAAACAGCGCCACCTCCAAGAGTAAACATATACCCAGTTGTGGCCTTCATCTCATCAGCATCAGAGATCCAATTCGCATCACTATACCCTTCAAGTACCGACGGGTATCCGGTATAGTGAAGTCCATAGTTCATAGTACCTTTCAGATAGCGCATAACTCTCTCAACAGCATGCCAATGTACATCACCCGGTTTGGAAACAAACCGGCTCAGTTTGCTCACAGCAAACGCGATGTCAGGCCTCGTTGCGCTCGCTAGGTACATCAGTGAACCAATGATTTGAGAGTATCTCAATTGATCTTTAGCCATGCCTTTGGACTTTCGAATCAATACGCTAGGATCATATGGTGTTTGAGATGGTGTGCAGTCCGAATATCCAAAACGACTCAACACCTTCTCAACGTAATGGGATTGCAGAAGTGTGATCCCACCCTCATTATCTCTCAGTAGCTTGATGTTCAAGATAACATCAGCCACACCAAGGTCTTTCATCTCAAAGTTCTGAGATAAAAACGATTTGACCTCCTCAATAACTTTGAGGTTTGTTCCGAATATCAGTATGTCATCAACATACAAGCACAGTATAACTCCTTCGCCCCCACCATGGCGATAGTATACACATTTTTCAGCCTCATTAACAACGAAACCAACAGATGTCAGAGTTGTATTAAACTTATCATGTCATTGCTTAGGTGCTTGTTTCAGGCCATATAAAGATTTTATCAACCTACACACCTTTCTTTCCTGACCATCTATCACAAAGCCATCAGGCTGTTGCATGTAGATTTCCTCCTTTAGCTCTCCATTTAGAAAAGCCGTCTTAACATCCATCTGATGGACGAGAAGACCATGTGAGGCCGCCAACGAGAGTAATACTCGAATGGTGGTCAGTCTAGCCACAGGTGAATAAGTATCAAAGAAATCTTCCTCTTCTTGCTGGTCATAGCCCTTGGCCACAAGCCTAGCCTTGTACTTTTCAATCGTACCATCGGGCCTAAGCTTCTTTTTGAACACCCACTTACATCCCAGTGGTTTGCAACCATAGGGACGGTCAGTGATCTCCCATGTCCCGTTAGCCATGATGGAATCCATCTCGCTACGGACCGCATCCTTCCAGTAGTCAGCTTCTGGAGAGGCATACGCTTCTGAAATAGAAGTGGGAGTATCATCCACGAGGTACACGAAGAAATCATCACCAAAGGTCTTTGCAGTCCTTTGTCTCTTGCCCCTACCAATGGTTTCCTCGTCATCCTCCTCGGGATTTTCATCATGTGTTTGTTCATAATATTCCATAGGGATGGCAGGTTCAGGAGTCTCCTCAGATTCCTGTCTAGAAGTGCTTTGCATATCTCTCATAGGAAAAATATCCTCAAAGAATGTAGCATCCTTAGACTCCATAATTGTACCGATCTTCTGGTCAGGTACCTCAGATTTCACTACTAGAAATCTATAGCCAATGCTGTTCTTAGCGTAGCCCAAATTAATGCAGTCCACGGTCTTATGTCCAAGCTTACGCTTTTTGGGGATCGGCACGTTGACTTTCGCCAAACAGCCCCAAGTGCGCAAGTACGAGAGTGTCGTCCTTCTCTTTGCCCATTTCTCATAGGGAGTGATCTCACTATCCTTTGTCGGAACTTTATTCAGGACATGACATGCCGTCAATATAGCCTCCCCCCACCATGCCTTGGATAAACCCGATGTATCTAACATGGCGTTAATCAAATCAGTTAGAGTACGGTTTTTCCGCTCGGCAACCCCGTTTGACTGGGGTGAATAGGGAGGCGTCCTCTCATGAATAATGTCGTGTTCCGCACAGAAGGAATCAAACTCACTCGAGAAGTACTCTCCACCACGATCTGACCGGACTCGTTTAATTTTCTTTTCAAGTTGATTTTCAACTTCTGCCTTATAGATTTTAAAGTAGTGTAGAGCCTCATCTTTAGTATTTAACAGATACACATAGCAATATCTAGTGGAATCATCTATCAATGTCATGAAGTATCTCTTTCCACCTTTAGTCAACACACCATTCATCTCACAAAGATCAGAATGTATGAGTTCTAATGGTGCCAGGTGTCTCTCCTCCGCGGCCTTATGAGGCTTGCGAGGTTGCTTAGCTTGCACACATGAAAGGCACTTAGAACCTTTGGCTAAAGTGAAACTCGGGATTAAATCCAACTTGGCTAGCCGCGTCATAACACCAAAACTAATGTGACAAAGACGTGAATGCTAAACTTCAGATTCATTAACATTCGAATGAATATGGTTCACGACTTTATTACAAAAATCTGCGAGGGAAAGGCGGAACATCCCTCCGCTCTCATAACCTTTTCCAACAAAGAGTCCATATTTTGTAACAACTAATTTATTAGACTCGAAAACCAACTTAAACCCTTCTCTACATAGAAGGGAGCCACTAACGAGGTTCTTCTTGATGGCGGGGACATGCTGCACGTTCTTCAGCTGCACGATCCTTCCCGAAGTAAACTTCAGATCGACCGTGCCAACACCATGAACAGAAGCACTCGCGCCATTCCCCATCAATACGGACCCGTGACCTGTGACCTGGTAAGAAGTGAACAATGAAATGTCAGCACACACATGAACACCTGCACCTGTGTCCACCCACCAATCGTTGGGTTGAAACACTGAAAAAACAGTAAATAAATTACCGTACCCAGATGCATCATTCTCATTGTTGCCCACAATCATGTTGACAGACTTGGAGTCCTGTCCTGACTTCTTGTACTTGTTTGGGCACTTGTTGGCCCAATGTTCAACCGAACCACAAGTAAAGCAGCCCTCGTCCTTCTTGTTCTTCTTGAAGGTCTTCTTACCCTTCTTCTTAAAGTCGGTATTGTGTTGGACACCGTTCTTTCCCTTGGGCTTGTGGGAGTTGAAGTTCTTCTGGTTCATCATGTTGGCAACAGAAGTCCCTTCGGCCCCTTTTCCGTGCGAGTCTTTTGCCCTCGAATTCTGCTCAACACTCAGATGGCCAATGACATCCTCCACAGAGAATTCACGCCTCTGATGTTTCAGAGTGGTGGCAAAGTTCCTCCAGGAATTAGGGAGCTTAGCGATTATGCAGCCCGCGACAAACTTGCCCGGTAACTCGCACTTGAGAAGCTCAAGTTCCTTAACAATGCATATTATCTCATGAGCCTGCTCCAATACAGGACGGTTTTCAACCATCTTGTAATCGTGGAACTGCTCTATAATATACATCTCGCTCCCTGCATCGGCGGCCCCGAATTTAGATTCGAGCGCCTCCCACAAGTCCTTGGCGACATGCACATGTAAATATGCGTCGACCAGTTTATCTCCGATCACGCTAAGAACTGTTCCGAGAAACACAACGGTAGCCTCCTTGAACGCCTTCTCCTGTTCAGGAGCAATCGTTCCCGTGGAGACACCGGTGACCCAGAACACGTTCATAGCCGTGAGCCATTACATGGTCTTAGTCTGCCAACGCTTGAAGTATGTACTGGTAAACTTATCCGGTTTCAGTGCAGCGGCAAAGCCACTTGCCGAGAAATTCCTACACATAATAGGTTTTTGGATTGTTGAGTAAATAGGCAATTTCTCGATTAAATTAATCCATGAGTAAATCACTAGCATGGCATTGACTAAGTTGATGACGTACTCACTCTGATCTAAACATGCACGTACTAAGCAAACAGTAGACAAATCTACACATACTGCTAGTACTGCTAATATGAAAATAATCAGGAGCGGGATAAACGAGTTATACCCTCCAGTAGGCCACGCAGAGGCCGCGGCTTTGGTGGCAGCAGCGGCGTCCTCGGCGACCTTCTTGTCGGCTTCAGCTTTCTCGGCGGCGGCACGGTCGGCGTCGGTGGACATGGTGATGACGAAGGCGACGCGGACGTAGAGGAAGTAGACGATCGGAAGCGAGCAGTCGCGTAATCGCTGCCCAAAAACCTATTCGCCCCTCACCCCATACAGGAACCAGAAGGGCGTGGTTTCGGAGACCTGCTCTCCCGTCGACCGTGTACGTGGCGGACGGGATGGAGTCACCGGCGGCAGCAGCAGCAAAGGAACGACGGTGGGCGTGCGCGTGAGCAGATGTGATCTGTTCGTGGCGGCTAGGGTTAGGAGACACCGCATACTTATAGGCGCAGCCGCGTGGAGAGACGTGGGCTCGACCCACGTCCGAGTCCGTGACAGCCCACGATCCGACGTCTCAGATCGTGGCCCAGCTGTCAGAAAACTCTCCGTTAGTGACTAGCAAAAATAAGCGCGTAGGTGTGAGCTCGGCTCAATCCCGCAACCCGCGGCGCGTCGTGACGAGGCGTGGCGTGGCGTGGCGTGGCGAGGCGGGCGGCGGAGGAGGAGTGCGCGAGGGCCTCTTCTCTTCTCAAGCTCCAATAGCATGTAGAAGAGAAACCCTTATAAACCACTCCAACTCTCCTTCCACTTCCGGGGTGGGACTAAACTTCCCACCACACCTAGTGCCATATAACCCACATGGGCCTTAGAGATTTTTCAGAAATTGCAATATGGGCCTAGAGCCCATCTCAGATTTCAGCAATATCTTCAGATTTGTTGATATAGTACACTTTTTATTTGCAGTGGAGCCGCAGTAATGAAGCAGACAATATGCTCAAGGGTATGCACCCCCACCTCTCTGATCTCTCCATCTTCCGTGCCACCCATGTCCTGTCCGACAGTGCCGCCATGATTCGATCATCTATACACACCATGATTCCAGGCCACTTGGACCCCCACCAATGCGCCCTCCAAGATCTGGTCGTGAAATATGCATCCCCATGTTGGCCACAATCTTAGTTTGTTTACATGCCCAATGTTCTATGCTTCCACTTTAGACGAGTCATATTGAGATACCGTATTTTCATGCTTCCTACATATGTTCTTGCCATTGTTATCACCATTGAACATGCTTTCATATGATATTATATATGTTTCTTTCTTCTAGGTAGTTTCCTTCGGGTTTTTTTTCAATTATTCTAATTTATCTGCATCATTCTAAGTTAAACGTTGCATTTTTTTATCAGTAATGTACCTTGCAAGTAGTACCAAATGTTGCTTCCTACCTTGGGTACTTATGCATCATGCCTAACTTATATATGCTTCAAGCAGTTGTGTGCCGACTTTGAGGCAGATAAGCGTTGGCGAGACATATATATGTGGCATGGAGTCACATGGATCTACCTCACAATGAAGACGACCACACCCGAAATGCAGGGAAGTAGATCTCTAGTCTTTAGGAAACATACAGTATGAGCTTAGGAAGCATTGTACTATTGACGACCTGTTGGAAATATATTGTATGGAAGGGCGAACAATGGAAACAAATTTATACTTAGGATGCATTGTACTATTGGCAACTTGGAGGAAATATATTGTATGAAAGGATAAAGAACAAAAACTAATTTATGTTACTTTAGAAGTAAATGATTTTTGCGATGGAAACACTTCTCATTGGATGGAATCAAAGATTTTCTTGGGTTGGGAACATAATAAAAAATAAATGGGACTCACATTTATCCATGTGAAAACTGATTCTTCGATGCAAAAATTTGTTACATTGAAGTAAAGTTCTTGGACGATTTTATCAAGTCAAACCAAAATTTGGTTTCAATAGAGGCAAATTGTGTCGTTGATGGAAGCAACTTTTTGTTGTGTTGGAAACAAAACTAAAGTATCGAACTATACATTAATTTCATTACATCAAATAAATTAATGAAAATTTTACTAGCAACCAAATATATATTTGAATGATTTTTTTTTCCAAAAATAAACAAGAACGGAATTTAACTATAATCGGAATTTAATTGAGCGATGAAAGCAGAAGCAGCAACGATCCCAGAAGTGAATTGCTACACGTATGTTTCGGGGCAGTTACAGGAAGCGAGCAATAAAAGCGAGCGTCACGTACAAAATCTACCAAATAAGCAGCGCTCCTCCTGTGCACGATCTACGGTTCATTAGCCACTAATCTAACGGTCAAGCACTGGTCTGGTGGGACGCTAGGGATGGTTCCCTATTTCTTGAGTCAAACAAATTTGAAATGTTACTTAATTATTTGGTCGTTTGTTTCCAAAAAGAATTCAGTCTGGTTCAGTTATATTGAGAATCATATGGCTACGCCTTTTGGAGTAATGAGTGTGAACGCGCAATGCCAACAATTGGTACATATACTCTACCCTTTCCCTCAGTGGCAAGATTACACAAAATAGTCATTTGAATATACAAGTCAATATCTGTCTGTCTTGAGATTACACAAAATGCTAGTCAGAACAACACAAAGTCAACCTTCACGAACGAATTCACAATAGGGTACCAACAGTCATGGTTGGCTGGTTAACTGGTGTACTCTTTTTTTTTTTTTTGCTTGCAGCCGACTAACGATTAAAACGGTACATACCGTACCATATCCGATAAACATTCACGATTGCTCCTGCATTCACGGAGACGATTGATCCTTGAATTTCCACGAGCCATCTCCAGTAATTTTCGCAACTTTGACCAACCTAGTTTTTAGCATAGGCCTTGTGGTTCTCGTTCTGCATGATACAAATCGCTCATGACTTGAGTCGCCATGTTAAAGAGTGAAACCGCAAATCACAGGAGAAAAAGGTAACACATGCTAACATGAGATTTTAGTGGCGAGGATTATCAACAGCTCCAGCCACTTGAGATGGCTGATGAAAAAGTAGGAGTGCTATAGAACGATCAATTGGATTTGTCTGCGTCTCAATGCTCCTATGATCAACAAACCTACAAAACAGAAACATCAACATGGAAAGGAAACAGTCCAATGCAGTTTAAGTAATGCTACTAAAAAGTGACCATTCTCAATCAAGATCGGATCATGTTCAATAATTACCAGCTATTCATCAGCTATACAACTGCAACAATCATCAAGAATAACTGTCTTCCCAGTTGCTCATCATAAAATAAACAAGTTCTTTGATTTACACAGCCTATCTTCTTAACGAGTAAGATACTTTATTTGTTTTAGTGAAATAAGATTCAATATTTCAAACTGAGTTATAAGATAAGAGATTGTGCCAGAGATAAAGTAGACACATTTCGACAAACATTATTCAAATGTTACTGGACAATGGCAAAGCCACAAATAAAAAAATCATGATTATACAAAGTATGGTCTTTTATAAGAATCCCAACGTACTTGCCCGAAGTTTCCATACTTTGTGTGTCCTTTACATCCCGGCTTCCTTCATGTCTATTCATCGCATTTGGGAAAACTGGTCTATTTTGCGCGCTTCTTGCCAGGCGGTACAAACCATCTCTAATGCACAGTTTGGTTTTCACGTCCAACTGAAACAACAATGGGGGCAAAGAAGGTAAGCTCCAAAATATAACACACTTTAATGTCCAATGAAGCAGGACGCGGAAGCATTGCTTGTACCAATACTATAGCATTGATTTATTCAGCTCAAGATTATGACCATCTAAGGAAATCAAAATGCCAAGAGGCAAGAATGTGGAAACATCACAGTGAAGAAGCTGCTACAAGTCCAATTGCAAAAAAACAAGTTGCTTGTATGAAGAACTATGGCTGGAGGTAAAGGTATTTCAACTTGATGAACCATACATACAAAAGGAAGGCAGAAAATAAACCTGTACCTGACTAACTGCATCCTGAAGTTGTTGGAAGCTGCTTTCTTCAACAGAATTATCAGAAGAAAGAGACGACACAAAAGAGCCATCCACCACTACTGATGTACCCAGTGTATCCTTACTTTGTTTTCCAAAGCCCTTCTTTTCAACCTCATAGTTCTCACAAGGATATGAAGCTCTTCTAGTCAATGTTTGTTGACCAAGTTGTCCTTCATCATTTATGAGCTGTCCTGGTTGCAAATTAGCCACTTGTTTTTGAACTGCACTCATACATCAAGTCTGATAATTAGACCAAAAGGCAGACAAACACGCTCATAACAAATACTCATACAAATATCCTGTGAAATTTCTTTTACATATATATTACCCATCAAGTTCCTCTGTGCAAAAGATATAGATGGACTGAACTGGCAGTTTCTATCTGAATAGCAATCAGAAGTAATATTACTTGGTGAAGTTTTATCTGAGTGGTGCTTTTGCTTCAGTAAATTCTGGGAGGAGCTTAATTGAGATCCTGAAGATACAGAAAACTTCCTGCCCTCCAACTGTTGCAAGGCATTTTCTGATGAATATCGCTCGCCAATCTGCAATATTGCCATGGCAGTAATCAAATAAAGATAAATTTTATAAATAGTTGGGGAAAAAGTAACATCTCAAATGGATACCACTTTACTCGAAAAAGGTCATGCACTAATAGTAATAAATGATCTGTTCTCCTTACCACCTCCCAAGCACATGACATATCAGAATAAATAATGCTAATGCAGTTACATACTGTGGTTGTCAATTCAACTATTACAGTGGCTTCTTGTAACAGCCCAGGGATTACCACAAAGTAGAAATTGATTGTTCTTTTATTTTTGCATCATAAGCATTGCATCAGCATCATGTTGCATTTCATTAGGAATTTGGATGTTTTTATTAGACCCCAAGATCTATTTTATTTTTCCATTTTTTATATGGTGAATAAATAAACCCTTCTCCCTTTTGGTGTTTTAGCCCAAGACTCACCTCCACACTTTGCACATTATCTTTTTGTGATATTTGGGAGCTACTCAAATTATTTCACAATTTTAGCCTAAGCCTACCTATTACTCGTAGTTCAAAACCCATTTATTTAACAAATGGATTTATTTTCTAAATAAATAGTAAATGAAGTCCACTTGGATTGTATTTTTCATGTGGCCTTGTTATAATCTAGAGAGGCCACATATAGATTTCATCCAATTCAGAGTTCATTTGATGCCCAAACATATATTATACGGAAGCTATAGTCCTTAATTGATAAAAAAAAACTAAATAAAATTGACACTGTTTGCAGTGGGCCGGCCTAATAGGCGCTCGTTAGCAGTAGCGCTCCTGTGCTGAGCTTAACATGACACTTAACGCAGTCGGCCCAGCAAGGCCCATCGGACCCCTTCTCCGTTTAACCAGCACGAGCTACCCAAGGAGACCCCCAAACCCTAACCCTAACCACCACCCCCACCCCAGATCCAGCCACCACATCGAGATCCGTGCTTATCCGGATCCGACAGCCTAAGCCACCCAAAGGCCCACAGCTCGCTGACACTCGAGCCTGTAGCCCTGTCCTTAGCCGCCAAGCCTCGCCGCAGCGCCGCCGCGGAACTCATTCACCACCACCGGCCCCGACACCAGATCCAAAGAACCCATCCTTCCGCCGTCGCGTGGCTCCTCTGCCCCCGGCAACCACCAACTAGAAGACCGCCACTCCACCACCGGACCAAGCCATCTCTACCATCGGTCGACTCCCGTCGACCCCGCTGCCTCCTCGTCATCCCCAACGACGGCGACCCCCACCGAACCTCGCAACACGTTGTCAAAGTCCCATGACACGCACCAGCCCACAGCCACGACGCGCATCATGTTAATCACTTCTAAAATCATGTTTAGGGTGCAACCATAATAAAGTTTTGCAATGGAGTTAGTTCGAAATGCTACATAATACATATAATGCTTCCACTCGATTTAATATGTGTAGGTAGACATAGTGGAATCCTTTACCATGCTTCATGATGCATTTGCATATCATCCATGCCATGTTGAAGCCTTCTTAAGGCATTTGTTAAACTTTACATATCTAAGGTATATTCGCTTCCATTGTATGAGTTGTATCTTGGTCGAAAGACCCTTTTCGTATTCATTCATTAAATTTGAATCTCCGGAGTTGTTTTACATATGTTGTTGTTCCGGGTTCTTTCATGACTTGTGTTGTGATACTTATTTTTCACCCGCATGTTGTCACGTGCATGTTGTGTAAGGTGACATCTTAGGATCAATTATGCAGATACTAAAGGAAGTGCTAGATCTGCATAGTGTCAGATCTCAAGGCGCTAGAAGTTGCCACAAATGACAGGAAGGAGCATGCCTCAAGGACATGCAAGTTACTTACATTAGAGCAGCAGCAAATAAATCAAATCGCAATCTTACAGAGTAACTGTACTTTGTTTTTTCTCGAAGACTGGACACAGGAGAACTATGAAACAATTAGGAAAACTGAAATTCTACCTCACAAAAATAAGGACACTGGAACTGAAAAAATGAATCATGTTCCCTAATTATTCCACTGAGGACATACCATTGACCAACATACCAACCAAGCAAACACACAATGTCCTTTTATTTAGACAAATAAAAAAAGGTCAAACTGCCATATCAAGGCTACAATATCCGCACTCAAAGCATGAAGCACTATCTTAATTACTCCATTGAAAACATACCCTTCATAGAATAGCACATCCACTGTATTTTTAATATTATTAGACAGATTAAAGAGGTAAAATTACCATATCAATGTTTCCATCTCCATTGCATATCTGGTCAGTGGACAACAATTCCATTGCGCCCCCATGGTAAGACTGTGGTACATACAAAAATATTAATAAAAAAAGGCTTGCATGGCAACCAGATAAACCAAATGTAGAAGAAACAATAATCAGTTTACTTGCCTGTTCTCCATATACATTAACATTCTTTTGCTCGTTGAATGGATAATTGTCATTGAATTGCTCGTCAGCTGTTGGTAGGGATTTATCTTGTGCACAGGGGAATGCTGACAGGTCATCCAGCATACCATAGTCTGAATAAGAAGTGTCAAAACCTGCCTGCAGAGCAACATCGGAAGAGTAAATGGCATCTGAAGAAGGAATCCATGACAGCTCATCAGTGTTCTCCAGTTGTTGTTCACCATATGTGGAATCACACCCCCTTAGATGGAGAAAAACGATTAGCCAAACAAGACCAGAGTCTGTTTCACTATTTTTATGTAAGATCTTACACAGTCAGCAAATGAAACATTCAAAGTACCTGAATAGTGTATCAACATCCTCAAAATTATCAATGCTAGGCCAATCAATGAAGTTTAGATCATTATCTCCATAATTGAGATCACTTTGCGGAACACTGTGATTGTTGAGAACAGCTGAGCCATTACTCAGTGCAAACTGGCAATTGTTCCAATTTTCTGTTTGGTATCTTGTTCCAGATGTAGTATCATCTCTGCTCAAGGGAAACGCACTTGATTCAATTTTGCAGTCTCTTACATGGTTGGAAGCGACCACACAGGTAGAGTAGATGTGCTCTGAATTAAATTTCTGTGAATCTGAATTAGTTGCTGTAGACACGACACCCTGCGGGTTCTCTTCACTGGTAATCCCATGCTTCAGTTTCTTATTTGAGATATTCAAAGGCCCTGCTCCATCTTCTTGCAAGTTGTTATTACCCTGAGCAAATTCATCCTTGAATTTACCCTCAAACTGTAAAAACACTACTTGCTTAGCCACAGGTGAACAGCAGGGGAATCTAATTACTTTTATTGAGTATTAAGGGAAATGGCTGAACGTGAAACAACTCTATTGCTTGGAGAGAATCAATGTGATTTGAATTACTGAATAGACTCGACAAATAACAGAGTTCAGCATGTGGCTGATTGTACCACGAAACATTGCTCTATCACTGGAAAGTATGTAATTAATTTTCTGTAGGTGAGACCTGTAGCGGAATATCAATCTGATCATAGAATTTCTTATGCCGGATCAACTTGCTTCAAAGGTAATTGTCCCCAGTAGACTATTAGTACGCTGCCATATCAGGGATTATCTTACTAGCACTACTCATGTATTGTTGTTTACAACAACAACAACAACAAAGCCTTTAGTCCCAAACAAGTTGGGGTAGGCTAGATGTGAAACCCATAAGATCTCACGGCCAACTCATGGTTCTGGCACATGGAAACAAGTTGCGGTAGGCTAGAGGTGAAACCCATAAGATCTCGCGACTAACTCATGGTTCTGGCACATGGAAACAAGTTGGGGTACTCACGTACTGTTTGCACATAAAAACAAGTGAAGGTCGGCAATAGATGGCTGCTGAACAGCAGCAACAAAGAGAATGGGACGAATCAATGGCAACAGAAGATTCGGTTCACATGCTTACCCAACGAAAGATAAGCAGGTCTTTTTCGCAAAAATAAAAAATAAAAAATAAGCAGGTCTAACATGTGATTCAAGTTAATTGAACAGTAAAAAGAAAGCTTGAGGCATCAAATTTAGGTATAGAATACAAACACACAAAGTTAGCATGAAGGCTATGGTACATGATACTCCTATACAGAATCTAGACATGACAGGCTAATTTTAATTCCTCGATTTTGATGACATATCAATTTTTTAGCCACTATCTGAGCCAGGTACTGTACTATTTAAGGTCAGAAGAACTTGTACGTCTAAATTTCTAGTTACATACCAATACATCTAACGGTATCTTATTCGGCCGCTTGGAAAACTATTAGTAAGATGCAATATCCAGTTAAGAAACAGAGACTCATCAAAATCAGGAGATCACCTCGCCCGCCTTCCAATCTGGCATCACTACAGCTTCTATCCAGGCCCGAAACTGTACCAGTTCACCGGATTTGATATCATATTCAACTCAAGATCCCCAGTTGTTGATCAAATCCTAGAAAACAGTGACCATTAAGTTGAGTAATACAGTATGAATATTAGAGAGAAAGTGTAAAATAAATCCGGGGGAATTCTATCTGCTATACTGCACATGCAAAAACAGAGTGGATAGATAGAATTCGGAATTTCTCACCCCAAATCAGACGATTTGGATCTGGGTTGGATCAAACCTGCAAAAACAATGAAAAATCCCTTAAAAGTCTCCAGAAATGTTGACAAGAAAAATAGTACTCAACTTGCAACCAAACACTCCCGCCGCCGGATCCGAATTTCAACACTCAACAAAGGTAAGATGGAGAATTTCTCTTCCAACAGAAAAGGAAGAGTGAAAGCCGATAAACAGCTAACCAAACCGGAAAGATATGTAAGCGCGCGCGCGCGCGCGCACACACACACACAAAGAAACAAATCTGAGAATCAACCACCACACGTAAAATAAACTCGAGAGAAGAAGCAAACGGAACCAAAAAGAAAAAGAAACGGAAGAAATTCACCGATAAAAAAAACCAACCTGAATCCGAAACCAAACCAAGGTCAATAATCTGCAGAGGCTCCCTGATCCGCCTGCGGGAAGAAGGAGGGACCCGCGCGTAGATTGTGGACGTCTTGGCCGTAGAAAGAGGACGAAAGGCCTAGTTCCGCTCCTCCTCCGCCTCTAGAGCCTTCGGGAGGAAAAAAAATTCTTTTTTTTAAGTAGAGCAAAGAGCAAGGATGGGGCAGCAGGTAGCAGGATATGCAACCACGGCAGCAGCGAGAACGAGAAACAAATTGGCAGGAATAAGAAAATAGAGTAAATCAGGGAAGATTTTATATCTTATTTGCGGCTGGTGTGGTGTGTGGTGCGTGGGCAGATTAACTAGCGGCTGGGAGCGCCTCGGGGGTGGGGCCCCTGCCGGTGTGGGAAGTAGTGGACGACAGCCGCCGGCCGCGATCCGATCACTTGCACGCCCCTCATTGGTTCCCAACGCTGCCGGGCGGGCCCCGCGCGTAGCACGTGACCCGTCGCGACTTTTCTTCTCCTGCTTGCTTTGGGCTTTGGGTTTGGTTCGGGCGACGCGGCGCGCTCCCCTTTCCCCGGACGCCCTCGGGTTTTTTCTTTAGGGTTCGCTTTTTTAGAGGTAATGCAAAATTTAATTGATCCAAAGCCACAATTTATGGGATACAAACTTGATCATGAGATTAGCCAAGCCAAGATGGAGCCCCTGATCTAAAGAATGAGCAAACTTCGCAAGACTATAGACATTGGCATTAGCTACCCGCCCTTCAAATAAGAACTAGTGCTCCACTTACCAAATAATTACCGGCTTCATCTCTTGCAAACACATGCAACCGAGCCTCCTCTCCCATTCCTTGGGGTTCCCGCGTCCACTTGGATTTTTACAAAACTAGCTGGGTGGGTTTTTGACGTATCCCACCTAGGTTGAAGACGCTCCCAACCTGCTTGTGAAGTGGTTTCATCTTTAGCATGCCCAATGTGACGCCCTCGATTCAATCGTACACTAATCATACACGCAAATGTGTACGATCAAGATCAAGGACTCACGGAAAGATATCACAACACAACTCTAGACACAAATTAAAATAATACAAGCTTTATATTACAAGCCAGGGGCCTCGAGGGCTCGAATACATCAGCTTGAATACAAACGAGTCAGCGGAAGCAACAATATCTGAGTACAGACATGAGTTAAACAAGTTTGCCTTAAGCAGGCTAGCACAAAAGCATCTACGATCGAAAAGGCAAGGCCTCCTGCCTGGGAGCCTCCTAACTACTCTTGGTCGTCAGCGTCCGTCACGTGGTAGTAGGCACCCTCGGGGTAGCAGCAGTCGTCAAAGGTGGCATCTGGCTCCTGGACTCCACCATCTGGTTGCAACAACCAGAAAGAAGAAAGAAGGGGGGGAAAAGGGGGAGCAAAGCAACCGTGAGTACTCATCCAAAGTACTCGCAAGCAAGGATCTACACTACATATGCAACATTATCAAAGGAAGGTTGTATATGTGGACTGGGCTGCAGAAATGCCAGAATAGAGAGAAGGTCTAGTCCTATCGAAGACTAGCATCTTCTGGAAACCACCATCTTGCAGCAACCAGGAGGGAGTAGAGTAGCATAAAGTAAAGTGGTAGTAGTGTTATCAACCTCGGCCAGAGATCCTTTCTCGACTCCCTGCGAGAAAGCAATCCCAGAGCCATACTATCCAGTTATCATCACAATCCAATTCTCATCACCATCCATTTCTCATCTCAATCCATTTCTCATCATGAGTATCCAGTTCTAGTTGTATCGATCGGGATACAACTCCAAGTGTCCGTTACCGTAGGACAGGCTATCGATAGATGTTTTCTTCCCTGCAGGGGTGCACCAACTTACCCACCACGCTTGATTGACTCCGGCCGGACACACTTTCCAGGGTCATGCCCGGCCTCGGCCAAACAATACGCCGCAACCCGACCTAGACTTAACAGAGAGGTCAGCACGCCGGACTAAACCTATGCCCCCAGGGGTCATGGGCCATCTCCCCGGAAACTCCTGCACGTTGCGTACGCGGCCGGTGAGCAGACCTAGCTACCTCCTTCAACAAGGCAGGCGCTTGCGCAGTCCAACCTGGCGCGCGCCACTCAGTCGCTGACGTCTATTAAGCTTTGGCTGATGTATACGATGCAGAACGCCCATACTATGCCCACGTGATGGTTAGTGCTATCAGGCCAGAGGCCCCTCGGATCAAATATCCAAATCGTAGTGGATTAGGAACGCGCGGTAACAAGCAGAGACTCACGAAAGAGGTGACCCCGTTGCCCCGTCTCGAGGACTTGCGGCAAGGGCTAAGAATGCCCGGCCACGCCTCGTAATTATCTCACGGGCACCTTCCAGGTCAACCCGTCTCCACATCACTTTCCAAGTAACAGTTGTAAAGTCCAAGTATCCGTGTGTCCAAACATCAAGAGGAAAACCCAAGGAATCACCCTCGGTGGGTTCCACTCAATGTAATCATCAAGGTGAACGTAGAGGAATCACCCTCGAGGTTCACACTTGAGGGGTTGCACGACAGAGTCGTATCGGAAGTGGTTAAAGAGGAAATCACCCCCGATGACCACGACCGAATAGCTACACTACAGGGTTAACATCAGAAGTGTTGTAGAGGTCTCACCCTCGGCACTCGATAGTATCCCAGTAGTGTCGAGCAACTAAGGGGAAAGTGATGTGCGGTGCCGGGGCCTGGTCTTCGATCCCGTTGATCGGGTCTTCAATGATGAAACAGGGGCAACAAGGACAAGGTGGGGGTCACTGATGGATCACTAACCAACCTATACTAAGCAGTTTAGGATAAGCGGTAAGGTACAATAGCAGATACAAAAGCAGGCTATGCATCAGAATAGGTGCAAACAATAACAGTAGCAAAATCTAATGCAAGCATGAGAGAATGGAATGGGCGATATCGGGATGATCAAAGGGGGGGCTTGCCTGGTTGCTCTGGCAAGGAGGGGTCGTCGTCGACGTAGTCGATCACCGGGGCATCAGCGGCCTCGGGGTCTACCCGAGAGAAGAGGGAGAAGAAACAGTAAATACAAAGCAGACATAGCATCACAAAGCGTAACATGGCAATATGTTGTGCCGGGAGTGACCTAACGTATGGCTACACGATATAGGTGAAGGGAGAATTCAACCGGGAATGTATTCCCGGTTCCGGACCTGTGTCAGACAGATGACCGGAGGGGGAAAGTTCCATGTTCAGCATGCTAGGGGCATGTGACAGATGAACGGACCGCATATTCGGATTCGTTGGATTTTTCTGAGCAACTTTCATATAGAAAACATTTTCATCCGAGTTACGGTTTATTTTCTATGCATTTTCAAAGATTAAAGCATTTTCAGAAACTATAAAAAAAACAGAAAAGGAATATGATGTCAGCGTGACGTAGGAGTGACGTCAGCATTCAACAGTCCGGTCGACTGGTCAAAACTGACACGGGGGACCCACCTGTCAGCCTCTGTTACTTAACAGAGCTTATTTTAAACTAAACTAAGGTTAATTAGCGGATGGGCCCCACATGTTAGTGGCTAATTAGTTAAACTAATTACTTTTAATTATAAAAATCATTTTAGGTATTATTTAAGCGGTGGGGCCGGTTCGTCAGTGGCACTGTACCGCCATGTCAGCGTGTTGACTGGGTCAACCCAGTCAACATGGCCCCTAAGGCCCACTGGCAGTGAGCCAGGGGTCGGGCCCGCCCAGCCACGTCGGCGGCGGCCGGCGTCTCGCCGCCGGCGACGTTAGAACGCGGCGGAGCCGCTCGGGCCTCGTCGGAAACGCGCTAGGGGCGGTCGTTTCGCGTGCGGTTAGCACCGTTCGAACGCGCACACGACGCCGTGTCGGGTGGTGGTGGTGGCTCGCCCGGGGACGGCCGGAATAACCATCGGTGGCGAGCACGGGCGGCGGAGGCGTTCGGAGTCACGTCGGGAATGGGCTAGGGGGCACGAGAGGGCGAGAGGAAGGGCTGGCCGGGCTCCTGGGAACACCAGGAGCACGATGGAGGGCTCGGACGGGGGCCACGGCAGCGGTGGCCACGACGGTGATGGAGCAGGGCGACGGTGAGCTACGGCGGTTGCGGCGAGCGAGCTAGAGAGGGAGGCGCCCTACGTGAGGGAAGGGAGAGGGGGAGGAGCTCACTAGGTGGGCGCACGAAGGCCCGGCGAGTAACAGGAGCGCAGTGGCCGTGGCCGGAGTCGAAAGCGGCGGCGACGGCGGTCCAGGAGGAAGAAGGATCCGGCGCTGGGGTGGCTCCCGCCTTGAGGTTGTCGGTGCAGACGAAGCAGCAGACGGCTGCGGGGCTCGTGGACACATCGGGGCGGCGAGGAGGGCCCGGTGGACGCGGTGGCGCAGCAACGCGGCGGCGACAGTGCGTCGGGGCGAGGCGGATCTGGAGAAGGGGGCGAGGCCAGAGGGAGAGAGGGGAGAGGGGGCGTCCAGGGAGAGTGAGTGGGTGAGGGGAGATGAGGGGAGCCTGAGGCGTCGCCCTTATCCTCTCCCGGTGAGGCCGGCGAGGTGGTCGGGGTCGACCTTGCCCCTGTAGCGACACGGAGCAGAGGAACAGGAAGGGGAGGGAGCGACCGGTGGGGGGGGTCGGTCGGCCTGCTGGGCCAGTTGGCTCGGGTGGGCCGAAGCCCAAGTTGTGCAGGGCTTTCTCTCTCTCTCTTCTACTTCTCTTTTTCTTTTCTTTAATCACCAGAGGAGGAAAAAGTTTATCTGGGGACCTTAATGGTTCAGGAAAAATGTGAAACTGGATCATAAAAGTCCAGTGCATTTTTAGGCACTGCCACAATTATTTTTGGGACAGGTTTAGATCCATTTGGAATTTTCATAAATGAATTTGCATTTTAAATTGCTGGAATGGACTGTTATAAATGTTAGTGTCCATTTTAGCATGGGAGTGATGTTGTTTTTAATTACATCAAATTGCATTGGAATATTTGCTAAATGATGAACATTTTTCCAGCAACTTTTGTGCAACTTCAAGTTTCACTTATGATTTGAATTTGAATTCAGATGGGAGTTGAAAAGAGATATTGAACAGATGTGATTAAGCATTCTTTAGCCAAATGATTAGGCTTAATCACAGAGGGTTACTGTAGCATGACACTAGGGGTGTTACAAATCTCCTCCACTACAAGAAATCTCGTCCCGAGATTTTAAGAGGTGGAGTAAGGGGGAAGCTATAAGGACGAATGTCTGAAAGGATCAACATCCGGTAGTTATCTCAAGGAAGGAGATTTTAGAAGCACCAGGACGTATCGAGAGTGCTACACGGAGATTCAACAAGTTTTAACCAGGTAGGCATCCAGTTGATGCCTAAAATAGGTGATGAAGAGGTTCAGAGCAAAGAAGAATAATGCTGCCTCTGATACCGAAATGAAACATGGTGAGGAGGTTAGCTCGTGTATTACATACGAAGCCGGGTGCCAAGAATATTTCGGAAAGAAGGTTGTACAGGAGAGTCAGGTTTCGATCCTGTGGAACTGTGGGTTATGGGCCCACCTTGTGGTTCTAAAGTAGGAAGGGCGTTGACATATTGCACGGTCATGGTAGCAAGGCATGTCAGGGGATAGCCTGTCAGTTATGTTGGCAACCACGTTGGTACCAAGGGCGAGGGACGAAGAGAACCATTTTCCTGCTCGTTAAGACGAGGCGGACCAATAGGCAAAGTTCTCGTCCATCGGTGGTTACCGAAATGTCAGCAACATTAGTAACAGGGTCTCACTGGCAAGGTTGTACATCGGGGTGTTCTATAAGCAGAGAATTATTTCTGCTTATATCATATAGATCATAGGAAGGTTAAACAAGACAAAGGAAAGGAAAATGTGTTTAAACACATATTTCCGGGGTATATCCTTCCCAAGGACAAGCAGAGCATGATATCCATGATAAGACAGCAAGTTCAAAAGCATTTAGATAAAGGGGGCGAAGGAAGAATCATGATATTACCCATACAACGGTGTTTGGATAATAGATCAAGAAACATTTGACAATGTGCTTCCAATGTTCCTGTTGATATTCGGAATACCTCGGTCATGCTTCGAGGTAGTATTAACATGGGGTTACAAGTAAGGGTTGGAGTTGAAGATCACAAGAAATACACAAGGAACAATTGCAGGAATAGCAAGGAGTCCAAGGTTTAACCAAGGCGTGATCAAACATGTGTTGGAAAGAAGACAAGGGGGGTTGTCAATGATAACTCAAATCGTCGAAGGTCACGGATGGTATTTCTCACCATGAATTCAATTGTCATCTCTGAAGAAAACAAAGTGTTGACGGTGATCACGACAAATTTTGTCGAGAGACTCTATGAAGATGTCATCGAGCAGAAAAGGAAGGATGAAGTGAAAGGCTACTAGAACCAAGGATTCGAAATCAACTCGAATCATCCTTGAGGCGAAACGATATGATGAGGAAAATCGACGTAGGCTTAGCTCATCGTCGAAAATTGTGCTCCAGGAAGAAGGACCAGGTAGCACAGTTAAAATTTTGCATGCTAATGATATTGCCGGCAGGCTAGGAATGACATGAAGGATTATTAAACTCGTAAGCAATGAAAATTACTTCGAGTTATTGAATCGGAGTGCAGAAGCGATTCACTTATCGGTGTTCTCGAGTGACTAACAACTCAGAACCAGAGGGAAATTTGAAATCGATGAGTAGCAATACTAGAAGAAGACTCATAGGAAGGAACATAGTTCTTTGTTATTCTCGACATAACATGAGGCAATACTTGAAGGTAGATCAAATTAGAGGTTGGACAGGTGAAATGACTTGCAGGAGACAAGTATTTTAACTTGTCCGGGAAATGGAATTAAGAAGAAACTATGGTCGGAACCACGGTTAAGAATGATCAAACCACCGATACAAGATGAACTTATAACAAGGGGTAATCATTTTTACGAGTAGCTTCCACGATAAGTTCTACATCGGGTCCATGGGCATGAACACAAGAGTTCAAGGTCGACTCCCACTTCTTCAATGCATAACCTTTCATTCACTCCTCGTTTTTCAAAGAAAATGTAGTGCAGAGGATTTATCTGGCGAAGTACCAGAAGAGTAAGACTCGTGAGAACTCTCGGGTTCCTCGGATTACGGAAGGCATAAGTTCAACCCATCAGGGCATTATTTTTTTTAATCAATACAACCATCAACCAAGCAAAAGATACAAGTTCGAAAGCAGAGTATCGAAGTCAAAGAAGATGATACAATATACCGAAGATATTATGTATCATGGAAAAACTCACAAGAATTTGGATGTGAAGGACACAGTCGGATAACAACCCAGCAATGGATCTGGCAATTCTCGACAGAGTTGATGTGATTATCGGTAATCAATCAGATGAAGAAGGGGATGCAAAGGCATTGGCTTATAGAAACGTCTGAATGATTCGATGCTTGGGTACAAAGGAATTATGATTTCAAGACGAAGGATCAGAAGCAGAGGCTCTGATCAAAAGATGAGTAAGTTGAATAGACTTAGAGGTGCACCCGACCAAACCTTGATTGGGAAAGAACCAGCTCATATCCGGAGCAATGTCGGAGCCGGAAAGGAAATTTCCAAGGATTAATTGATGATTGCGAGTATTCGCTCACACGTTGAATCCATAGGAATAGAATGACAATCACAAAGAATTTTAAAGAATATTGCTAGACATATGGAATTAACCATAATGTAAGACGATAAGGAAGAACAGGAGCAATAGGCTACTAAGGATTATCGGTAGATCGAATAGTATTCCAAAGAATTTGTGAAACACATGAACAACTGGGGATAAATGGGTTCAGTGAATCATCCGTAGTGCAAAAAGAAGCCGCAAAGCAGAAGGCATAAAGGATTCTCGAAACAACGGAGAGTACATCTTGTAATAATAGGGGCAACTGGGTATGAAGGTACAAGCGGCAAGGATGTTTTTTACGGGGATTATCTGTGGTCAGGAACTGCAAGGCAGTGGGCACAGGGTCTCGAGAAACCTCGAGGAATATCTGCAGAATCTTCTGGCGAAGCAAGCGATCATCGGTAATGTCGGGGCTCTCCGGGAGGAAGTGGGTACGAGAACCTAATGTCAGAGTCAGTAAAATGTTTAACCCGAATAGACGAGAGATTAGAGTCCCAGAGTATAGACGAGGAATAAAAGATCCTAATACCACCCAAATGGCGACGTGGGCCCGTAAGACACACAGCCATGTTAGTAAAAGTTTTGTAGTGACTAGACTCGACTTCGGCCAAGGAGTTGGAAAGGGGGCTACCTACAGGCAGTCGGCTCTGATACCAACTTGTGACGCCCTCGATTCAATCGTACACTAATCATACACGCAAATGTGTACGATCAAGATCAAGGACTCACGGAAAGATATCACAACACAACTCTAGACACAAATTAAAATAATACAAGCTTTATATTACAAGCCAGGGGCCTCGAGGGCTCGAATACATCAGCTTGAATACAAACGAGTCAGCGGAAGCAACAATATCTGAGTACAGACATGAGTTAAACAAGTTTGCCTTAAGCAGGCTAGCACAAAAGCATCTACGATCGAAAAGGCAAGGCCTCCTGCCTGGGAGCCTCCTAACTACTCTTGGTCGTCAGCGTCCGTCACGTGGTAGTAGGCACCCTCGGGGTAGCAGCAGTCGTCAAAGGTGGCATCTGGCTCCTGGACTCCACCATCTGGTTGCAACAACCAGAAAGAAGAAAGAAGGGGGGGAAAAGGGGGAGCAAAGCAACCGTGAGTACTCATCCAAAGTACTCGCAAGCAAGGATCTACACTACATATGCAACATTATCAAAGGAAGGCTGTATATGTGGACTGGGCTGCAGAAATGCCAGAATAGAGAGAAGGTCTAGTCCTATCGAAGACTAGCATCTTCTGGAAACCACCATCTTGCAGCAACCAGGAGGGAGTAGAGTAGCATAAAGTAAAGTGGTAGTAGTGTTATCAACCTCGGCCAGAGATCCTTTCTCGACTCCCTGCGAGAAAGCAATCCCAGAGCCATACTATCCAGTTATCATCACAATCCAATTCTCATCACCATCCATTTCTCATCTCAATCCATTTCTCATCATGAGTATCCAGTTCTAGTTGTATCGATCGGGATACAACTCCAAGTGTCCGTTACCGTAGGACAGGCTATCGATAGATGTTTTCTTCCCTGCAGGGGTGCACCAACTTACCCACCACGCTTGATTGACTCCGGCCGGACACACTTTCCAGGGTCATGCCCGGCCTCGGCCAAACAATACGCCGCAACCCGACCTAGACTTAACAGAGAGGTCAGCACGCCGGACTAAACCTATGCCCCCAGGGGTCATGGGCCATCTCCCCGGAAACTCCTGCACGTTGCGTACGCGGCCGGTGAGCAGACCTAGCTACCTCCTTCAACAAGGCAGGCGCTTGCGCAGTCCAACCTGGCGCGCGCCACTCAGTCGCTGACGTCTATTAAGCTTTGGCTGATGTATACGATGCAGAACGCCCATACTATGCCCACGTGATGGTTAGTGCTATCAGGCCAGAGGCCCCTCGGATCAAATATCCAAATCGTAGTGGATTAGGAACGCGCGGTAACAAGCAGAGACTCACGAAAGAGGTGACCCCGTTGCCCCGTCTCGAGGACTTGCGGCAAGGGCTAAGAATGCCCGGCCACGCCTCGTAATTATCTCACGGGCACCTTCCAGGTCAACCCGTCTCCACATCACTTTCCAAGTAACAGTTGTAAAGTCCAAGTATCCGTGTGTCCAAACATCAAGAGGAAAACCCAAGGAATCACCCTCGGTGGGTTCCACTCAATGTAATCATCAAGGTGAACGTAGAGGAATCACCCTCGAGGTTCACACTTGAGGGGTTGCACGACAGAGTCGTATCGGAAGTGGTTAAAGAGGAAATCACCCCCGATGACCACGACCGAATAGCTACACTACAGGGTTAACATCAGAAGTGTTGTAGAGGTCTCACCCTCGGCACTCGATAGTATCCCAGTAGTGTCGAGCAACTAAGGGGAAAGTGATGTGCGGTGCCGGGGCCTGGTCTTCGATCCCGTTGATCGGGTCTTCAATGATGAAACAGGGGCAACAAGGACAAGGTGGGGGTCACTGATGGATCACTAACCAACCTATACTAAGCAGTTTAGGATAAGCGGTAAGGTACAATAGCAGATACAAAAGCAGGCTATGCATCAGAATAGGTGCAAACAATAACAGTAGCAAAATCTAATGCAAGCATGAGAGAATGGAATGGGCGATATCGGGATGATCAAAGGGGGGGCTTGCCTGGTTGCTCTGGCAAGGAGGGGTCGTCGTCGACGTAGTCGATCACCGGGGCATCAGCGGCCTCGGGGTCTACCCGAGAGAAGAGGGAGAAGAAACAGTAAATACAAAGCAGACATAGCATCACAAAGCGTAACATGGCAATATGTTGTGCCGGGAGTGACCTAACGTATGGCTACACGATATAGGTGAAGGGAGAATTCAACCGGGAATGTATTCCCGGTTCCGGACCTGTGTCAGACAGATGACCGGAGGGGGAAAGTTCCATGTTCAGCATGCTAGGGGCATGTGACAGATGAACGGACCGCATATTCGGATTCGTTGGATTTTTCTGAGCAACTTTCATATAGAAAACATTTTCATCCGAGTTACGGTTTATTTTCTATGCATTTTCAAAGATTAAAGCATTTTCAGAAACTATAAAAAAAACAGAAAAGGAATATGATGTCAGCGTGACGTAGGAGTGACGTCAGCATTCAACAGTCCGGTTGACTGGTCAAAACTGACACGGGGGACCCACCTGTCAGCCTCTGTTACTTAACAGAGCTTATTTTAAACTAAACTAAGGTTAATTAGCGGATGGGCCCCACATGTTAGTGGCTAATTAGTTAAACTAATTACTTTTAATTATAAAAATCATTTTAGGTATTATTTAAGCGGTGGGGCCGGTTCGTCAGTGGCACTGTACCGCCATGTCAGCGTGTTGACTGGGTCAACCCAGTCAACGTGGCCCCTAAGGCCCACTGGCAGTGAGCCAGGGGTCGGGCCCGCCCAGCCACGTCGGCGGCGGCCGGCGTCTCGCCGCCGGCGACGTTAGAACGCGGCGGAGCCGCTCGGGCCTCGTCGGAAACGCGCTAGGGGCGGTCGTTTCGCGTGCGGTTAGCACCGTTCGAACGCGCACACGACGCCGTGTCGGGTGGTGGTGGTGGCTCGCCCGGGGACGGCCGGAATAACCATCGGCGGCGAGCACGGGCGGCGGAGGCGTTCGGAGTCACGTCGGGAATGGGCTAGGGGGCACGAGAGGGCGAGAGGAAGGGCTGGCCGGGCTCCTGGGAACACCAGGAGCACGATGGAGGGCTCGGACGGGGGCCACGACAGCGGTGGCCACGACGGTGATGGAGCAGGGCGACGGTGAGCTACGGCGGTTGCGGCGAGCGAGCTAGAGAGGGAGGCGGCCTACGTGAGGGAAGGGAGAGGGGGAGGAGCTCACTAGGTGGGCACACGAAGGCCCGGCGAGTAACAGGAGCGCAGTGGCCGTGGCCGGAGTCGAAAGCGGCGGCGACGGCGGTACAGGAGGAAGAAGGATCCGGCGCTGGGGTGGCTCCCGCCTTGAGGTTGTTGGTGCAGACGAAGCAGCAGACGGCTGCGGGGCTCGTGGACACATCGGGGCGGCGAGGAGGGCCCGGTGGACGCGGTGGCGCAGCAACGCGGCGGCGACAGTGCGTCGGGGCGAGGCGGATCTGGAGAAGGGGGCGAGGCCAGAGGGAGAGAGGGGAGAGGGGGCGTCCAGGGAGAGTGAGTGGGTGAGGGGAGATGAGGGGAGCCTGAGGCGTCGCCCTTATCCTCTCCCGGTGAGGCCGGCGAGGTGGTCGGGGTCGACCTTGCCCCTGTAGCGACACGGAGCAGAGGAACAGGAAGGGGAGGGAGCGACCGGTGGGGGGGGGGTCGGTCGGCCTGCTGGGCCAGTTGGCTCGGGTGGGCCGAAGCCCAAGTTGTGCAGGGCTTTCTCTCTCTCTCTTCTACTTCTCTTTTTCTTTTCTTTAATCACCAGAGGAGGAAAAAGTTTATCTGGGGACCTTAATGGTTCAGGAAAAATGTGAAACTGGATCATAAAAGTCCAGTGCATTTTTAGGCACTGCCACAATTATTTTTGGGACAGGTTTAGATCCATTTGGAATTTTCATAAATGAATTTGCATTTTAAATTGCTGGAATGGACTGTTATAAATGTTAGTGTCCATTTTAGCATAGGAGTGATGTTGTTTTTAATTACATCAAATTGCATTGGAATATTTGCTAAATGATGAACATTTTTCCAGCAACTTTTGTGCAACTTCAAGTTTCACTTATGATTTGAATTTGAATTCAGATGGGAGTTGAAAAGAGATATTGAACAGATGTGATTAAGCATTCTTTAGCCAAATGATTAGGCTTAATCACAGAGGGTTACTGTAGCATGACACTAGGGGTGTTACACCCAACTCTGAAATGAAGCGATTAATAAAGAGACGCATTGACAGAGCGAGAGAGAGAGCTCTGAAATATATTATCATGTATTACTTTTCGCCTCGCCGGCCATGTAACCCACAGCGTCACCACAAGCTTCACGAATACCTCATGAGATAACATGTCAACCATGGTGAACAACCACTGTCTTGGTGACAAATTTGTTGTAGCGACAAGGTGTTCCGCTAGCTCACTATCCACAAGCAATCAAATGCATCTAGACATGGTGCACTCGAGAAGAGGAAACCCTAGCCTAAAGGGGAGCCTCAGATGGGCAACAACCTCATTTTTCTGGGGGTTTTCATGTTTTTCACTTTACTGTTTGCTTTGTTTTTTTTACTTTTGGTTATACTTTCAAATGTTAACCAAGCATTTGAAATTTTTTAAGTGTGTAGCCATTCCGGTAGATCCCTTCTCCACCATTGGGATCGGCCTTCCGGAATGGCTGGGCTTGAATACGTATGATGATGCCTACATGAGATTGAAGAAGATAGCAATTGCGTACCCACCAACAAAGTGACGCGGCTACGACAATTACTATCTCATCGCGGTGTTTGACATAAGGATTGCCATCAATGCAAGAGGTAGTAACGGCAGAGGCTGGCGCATGTTGGCGGCGGCAAATTTGTACACCTACACGTTCGAAGATGCCGTGCGCCATCTAGGCCGCATCTTCGCGGTGACAAGTCAGGGGACTTGTTTCATCTGGTTGCCATCCTACGGTACGGGAGATTACAAACGGAATGCACAAACCATCATTTGCATCCCTAACGGTACTCCATTATTTTGCAGGGACCAGTCATCCCCCGATCAAAATAAGATCGCTGATCCTGGATGTGCATTTGCATCCGCGATTCGGTCTAACCTGGAACCTTGTAGCTGACTTTGGCATATTGGGATCAACTATCTTAGCAGTCGTTACCCATGGTATCACTGATGTGCAATATGGTCACACAATCTACCACGATCGGACCGTCATCATCTACCCAGGTATTCCATGTTTTAACCCTCTCGCCTTCTCTTTCATTGTTGTACTAGTAGTATACTTAGTAGTACTAGTAGGAGTACTTTTTACCTTGGAGGACGCGTATAGCTAGCTAGGCCCTTGAAGACTGGAACCCACTAGCTGCCACCATTTTTGTTTTTCCATGTCTTACTATCTCATCCATATAGCCAAGAGTGGCTATATATAATAAGCCGGTTATTTTACTTCCTCTATACCGGAGTAGTACTATTTGCTGCACAATATTACTGGCCGCCATATTTGAGCGCAACATTATTATGCATGGACCTTGACTATGTACGTCACCATGTGTCCAGATCTGGGATGCCGCGTGTACCATATGAACGGCGGCGAGTTCGACCCCCGTGATGCTATGTGGATGCCGAGGAACACTCTTGGAGAGTACTTGCTTTTTATCGGGGACAACTACCCCATTGTGAAGCGAATGCCACCTTCCGTGCACGACACGGAAGGCCTTCCGTTCATGAAGCATGGTTGTGTCTTCAGTGCACACCGCCGAATGAACGACATGCTGGGACACACTATCCCTGATTTATGCCGCTTCAGCTTGGATGAGTCTCCATCATGTGGAACCGGACTAGAAAGCTGCGACAATGATTCCCATTGCCCATCGCTATGGATCGTGCCATCCATGAAGAACACCTGGGACTGGAACCTGGAGGAGGACATGTAGCCCATCTATAACGTGTAAGTGGAGTACGGTAATTGTGAATGGTAGCGCTGTGAATATATGTAGACTAGTCGTGCAGAAATTTATCACATGAACTGGAGATGAACTTGTGTGGCATGCTGGCATTTGTCCTTTAGAATTTATTACTAGTAAATGTGTTATGTGTACGTGCAACTTGTGTGGTTGTTGCACGGGCTCCAACACGCTCTTTGAGAAAAAAAGGTGGCACAACTTTGGATATACGTGACGTGGCGGCATCATACAGTAGCATCGTTCGCTATAGTTGTAGTACACTCCTACTAGGACGACAACTCCTATAAAACCTTGCGCTTGGCTCTTTGCCTCTTCGGGAGGTTCAACAGTTCGTACTCGTGTGAACCTTGCACTTGGCTCTTCGCCTCTCCGAAAGGTCCAACAATGATGATACTACAGTACAATATGCTTCTGGCAATCTGACACCGATTGAACTGCTACACGTCCACCGCGAGGGCGAGGGCGAGGGCGAGGGAGAGGGAGAGGGAGAGGGATAGGGCGCTGTAGTCAAGACCCTCTCCTCGTCCTGTGAACCACCGCACGCGTGGGCGAGGGAGAGGCGTAGTAAGCAAGCTTCTCCTCGTTCGGCGAGTTGATGGGACACATCAAAGTAGTACTAGTACTAGTAGTCCATAGTGCGTCCTTTCCGATTAATATGGCTTAATTTGAAATGAGAAAAATACACTGGCGGTCAACGTATGTAACAATACCCTCTTTACGGTCACTATATATAGTTTTGCGGTGATTATACGATCACTAGCTCATCGTAGAGCACCGTATTGCACCCTACTAACCGGCCACATAGTCGACGTGGCACTTTGTTAACTGGTTAAATTGTCACCTGGTTTCTGGGTCCCACCTGTCAGTTGGCAGAGCAAAGAAATCAGTTAAACAAAACTTTACGAAGGCGCGACATGAGTCCAACACTTGCGCGCGAACCGCCCTGGCTGTGTATGTGAGTGCATGCGCGTGTCCTCCCTCGGTCTTCCAACAAAGAGTGTACATCAGCTATAAAACAAAGAGTGTAGTACATGACGTACATCTACACTTCCAATGCATTTAGCCTTTAATCTAAATCGATATTGATTGACTAATGCACCAACTTGTGCTGTAGGTACAAGCTACATGTCTATCCTTAATTACAACATGCAACAATCTTTATTTAATCTTCTTCTCTCAATGGTCACATGCACACATAAGTCTACTACTTTTGGGCGTTAATTATGCCCTGGTCAATGTGTAAATCTCTAAATGTGCAGTCTTTCACGGACGTAGGGAGTAGGTTGAGCACTTGAGCGTGAGCGTGTGTGTTGCGTCGTGTGCTGTGTGCCGCATGGGTGCGTGAGTGTTGCCTGCGTCCATGTCTACGCGTGAGTGTTGCATGTTGCATGCATGCATGCATGCATGGGGCTTACTCCCTCCTATTGACATGTTCATATTTCAAGCTTCCTCTGTTCCCTCCATATGGTGATACTCCCTTTGTTCCCAAATATGGAGTAAAAGCCTCCCTCTGTTCCCAAATACGAAGTATTTGTCTTTCTACAGATTTCAACAAGTAACTAGGTACGGAGCAAAATGAGTGAAGTGAGCGTAGAGGCATAGGGATACTGTAAAAAGGAAGTCCTCGTGATCCATTATTCCCCATCTCAGTCAGAGAGAACTATTCAACTAGTCTTTGCAGTGAAGTGACAATACACGCTGCAGCAGATGGGACACATAATTAATAAGCTGAACCAACGTGTTGGTGTTACTAAATCAGCCTTACCCAATACTGCCATCATGTTTGCTAGTAGAGCACACTTCCGCAAATATGCCTACGCACCTCTGTCCTCCATTATCTGACATATGGGCCCTCTTGTGGTAGACCCACATGTCATCGGTGTAACTATTTACACTCCGAAGGACGGTATATCCTGATAGTAGTACTAGTAGAATTGAGATTTAATGCACTTTCTTCCCCGTCTTCCACTCTTCTTCCTCCTCTCTTCTTCTTCCTCCTCTCTTCCCCATCGCCGGCCGCACACCATTTACCCCCGCTCACTGCTCGCCGGCCCGCACCATCTTCCTTTGTAGCTCGCGCGTACCATATCCCCCCCGCTCACTGCTCGGCCACACGAGGAGAAGCTTCTTCGCTCGCCTGCCCGAATCCACTTCCCCGCTAGCTCGCAGGCACCAAAAACCCCAATGGCAAAACCGACTGACACGCAGAGCCGCGATTGGAATTCCCTCCCTGATGTTCTCTTGGAACAGATCTGTAGTCGTATGGACCTACTCAGTATTGTCCGTCTGGCCGCATGCTCGGTGTCTTTGTACCGTCTACTCGTCTGCAACCGGCCGACTCTTTTCAAGACGCCATGCTTGCTGATGCCCGATCCTCGCAGGTGGCCCAGACACCGACTTGACGATCCTACGGAGGTTGCCGTGGTGCCCCTCGACATGCTACCACTACCCGTCCACCTGTCCTTCATGCACGCCCACTACTGGGTGGGCATGAAGGCCAACTGGATCGTCCTCATCCACCACTCCGGTAGTCCGTGGCATCTCGTGGATATCTACACCCAGCGAGAGATCAGGCTTCCATCGTTGGATACCGCCGCCATCGAGCCTCGCGGCCCGCCGGACACTCCTGCCTACTACGCACGAGACGCGTCAAGCTTTTGGCTCGACCTTTGTTTGCAGAAAGTTGTAATCTGCGAAGTGCCCACACCATCAAAAGACTACATGGATTACAAGCTCATTGCCTTGTTCAACATGGGATTAGTCTATCTGGAATCCGGTCGCCATACATGGTTATGGCTCATCATCAATCCTGTTTAGGCAACATTTCTGTCTGATGCTATAGTGTACAATGGCATCGTTTACGTGGTCGATGCATAGATTGGCTGCCTATACTGGTGGAATCTATCGTCGTGTAATTGTTCTATCTCATCTCATCTTTACCTTATGAATACGACTGCCTGTTTATTTGTTACAAATTTAGAATACATAGCATGTCTATAACCACATCATTGCTATATGTTCCTCTCATTTCCTAGATTTTTATGACCACACATGTTATTGTTAGAGTTGATATGAGAACAATTGGCATCTAATGATTGTTAGAATACATATTATGAGCATAACATCATGATTGCTATATGTTACTCTCGTTTACAAGATTTTTATAACAACGCATGTTAGTGCTTAGAGTTGATATGAACAGTAGTAGTAAGTGCTATGGTAGAATATGAGTAGGCGCTATCATAGCTGTTTTCCTCTCATTGTTACATGATGTTTCAACCATGACATATTGCTAGAATATGAAAGCCATTGGCTTATTTTTTTTAACTTGGGGTATGATTATGACCACGACATTGCAATTCTCTGTCTATGATATGTGTCACTGTTATAATAATCTTAATTCCACACATACTCTGAACATGATTGTTTATTTTTGTCTTTTTGGTCTCCAATTTGAATTGTTGCAGCAGATGCAAATGCGCTGGCCTTCATGATTCCAGGACCTGGAATCATACCAGCCGATGGGTGGTGGTTTATCGCTTGTTCAGCTGACGGCGGTCATTTGATGCTCATTCACACGTACCAAATTGACCAAACCATTACATCAAACCACATGCAGTACAATGCATGGGGCGTTCGTGACATTGATGGCTATGGCTGCTTCATGTTCGAGAAAGATCCCAGCTCCGTTGGGCTAGGCGTATTCAACTGGAGGCGGGTTTACAACCTCGGCAACCACTCCTTGTTCCTTGGGCTCAATTATCCGATCATCCAACCAATCATCGATCATATCACCGACGATGATTACCGTGCTATGCAACTTCCATTCGTGAGGGGGGGCTGTGTTTACACATCATACCACGAGTTTTATGAATCACCATATCCAGAGATTCGTCGACACAACTTGTTGCCAGATAATTTTCAGTGTGTGAAAGGCATCAAGCTTCCATGCGATGGATGGCTTTTGCAAACCCGACATGCGGCGATGTGGTTTATGCCAACAACAAATATGCACAACTTGATTCGTGCTGATATCTAACTGAGCCATGTATTCTGCTGCTGTAGCACGACCCTCTTTTGTTGGAAATTATGTACTGTTGTTAGTTTGAAGCACTCCTCTAGTTTGAAGGATAGATACCTTCCTGGGATCAAGTGCATCCTAACTCACCCACGTAGGATATACTGATAATGATGATGGAGATGTTGTGCAGAAGCCATATATATATATATATATATATATATATATATATATATATATATATATATATATATATATATATATATATATATATAGGACAATGTTTCCTACAAGCAGTGGTAGTTACCATCACTTGTGTTTTGTATGTTGTATGTAGTATCTGTCGAAACCGAGAGTATGTACGTGTAGTATGTAGTATATAACAATGATTAGGTAGTATATGTACAAATTTTTAGGTAGTATGTACCATTTTTTGAGTATGCTCTTTTTTACGTACAAATATGTACGTATTTCACAAATATAACAAAAACAATGGGCTCATATGCAATTTTTTCATGTAACTTGCTTTGAAATATCTTAGATATATTATATGAACATATTTAAAATAATAAAATAGTATATATAGTACCACATGGTAGTATATGAGATATGTGGGGTAACTACCACCGGGTGGTAGGATGAATTTTCCCTATACGTACATATTTGTACGTAAAAAAGAGTATACTCAAAACATGATACATACTACCTAAAAATTAGTATATATACTACCTAATCATTGTTAT